>NC_138203.1:69305788-69525446 GCF_964194415.1 Vipera berus
CCCATGTTTGGGGCCTAGCAAGGTAATCTAAATAGTTAACAAGCATTTAACACATATCTCCCTTGCTTCTCAGCTAACAAAGTGAGATAGAGCTTGTGGCCTAGAGGTAAAAACAACTGCCTAATGTCCAATCAGCCCAGGTTCGAATCTCAGAAGGGTATGGCTGACTGATGAAAACAAATAAGTTTAAAATGCATATCAGTCTCCCTTTAATTCTTTGTTAGCAATCTAAAAATTTACACACACACACACACACACACACACACACACACACACACACACACACACACACACACACATATATATATATATATATATATATATATATATATATATATATATATATATATATATATATATATATAAGGTAAAGGTTCCCCCGCACATGCGTGCTAGTCGTTTCCGACTCTAGGGGCCGGTGCTCATCTCTGTTTCAAAGCCGAAGAGCCAGCGCTTGTCCGAGGACATCTCCGTGGTCATGTGGCCGGCATGACTAGACGCCAAAGGTGCACGGAATGCTGTTACCTTCCCACCGTAGTGGTCCCTATTTTTCTACTTGCATTTTTACGTGCTTTCGAACTGCTAGGTTGGCAGAAGCTGGGACGAGTAACAGGCACTCACTCTCTCTCTCTCTATATATATATACAGTATATATATATACTGTATATACATATACATATACATATACATACATACATACATACATACATACATACATACATACATACATACATATATATATATATATATATATATATATATATATATATATATATATATATATATATATATCCAAACAGCTTGACCAAGCTGTTCTTTTTCCTTCCAAAAGAAAAAGAACTTCTAAGAGTTTGTTTCTGTCAGTGGCTGAGAAGATTCGTAAAAACTTTGTTTTTGCCCTTAGCAGAAATAATTTGCACTCTTCAATTTTTTGAAACTTCTTTCCTTTCCTTTTTTTTTAAAGTCATGTAAAGTTAGTTGCTGACTTTGCCTCTTTTTCAGCTGTACCCCCTTGAGGTGTGTTATTGAGGCTGTGAAGTTGGTTATGTTAGGTGTAGGGTTTATGAATATGAAAAGCGGGAAATTTGCATGGTTATAGTGTATCAGTCATTGAAATTCTCTCCGAGAACATCAAGAGAATATCAACGCATGAAACATTCCATTAATGAAAACTAAATCTTTAAAGACAAAAGAACAAACTTAAAAAAGGGGAAAAAACAACTGGGAAGAAGAAAAGCATGAAGCGTAGGATGGTGCTTCTAACTGGAACATTTTTAAAGACAGAGTCTGAAGTTCCTCTGTCCACACCACTGTGCCTTCAAATTTTAGCACTGCTGCAGATTATCTCAGCAATTCACACTTTTGCTCCTCAAACCAAAACAAGAGAATGCCCCCTCCCAACTGAAAGCCTTTGAATGGCACAAGAGCAGCAATTATGTCATCTCAAACCATGACAAAAATGCTTGAGAGGTATTTAAGGGAAGAAGGGTGGGGGGAATGGAAAAGAGAAAGCCCAATTTCAGGGACACCAGCAAGTTATACCTAGCAATGGATAATTTCGCTTATTTACCTCTAAGATTTGCATGAAAACAAATAAAAGATCAAGCCAAATTGGTCTTATTCTCATGGAGAACATGAAGGCTTGACAGAAAGTAAATAACTCTTATTTAACCAACTATTTCAATCATTGTTTGCAGATGTGATAGTGGCTCCAGTTTGTATTGGTTCTCAAACTGGTTTGAACTTCTGTTTTTGTCTTGTTCTCAACACCAATCTTGTAACTTGGGAGTTACAGTATGCTGATACAGTTAGAATTAGGAACCTTGACTTGTATGACATCTGTGTGATTCAGAACTGATAACATAAGCAAAGTTGTCATTCCAAAACTTTGATCTTCTTCTGGTGAAGTAATTCTTTTGTTGATTTTGGAGGCATGCTCTGGATCATTGTATTGTACTGAAAAAAAGGAATCCCTTTTCACCTTCAGAATTTTAGCTAGCAGAGGCCTGAAGGTTGTGTGCCAAAATTGACTGATATCTGAAAGTGCTCATAATTCCCTCCACCCTGACAAAAATCCCAGTTCCAGCTGAAGAAAAGCAGCCCCAAAGGATTATGCTACATCCACTATGTTTCACTGTCGGTATGGTGTACTTTTGGTGATGTGCAGTGTTGCATGCTTTCTGGAATTGTGGCCCAAAAGTTCAAACTTTGGTCTCATCAGACCATATCATATTTTTCCACACATTTTTCTCAGACTTGATGTAGGTTTTTGTAAAATGTAGCTGGGCTTGGAGGTTTTAATTTGTAAGAAAAGCTTCTGTCTTGCTACTCCACATCATAGCCCATACATATGAAGAATACAGGAGATTGTTGACACTTGCTGTAGTACACAACCAGTACTTGCCAGAAATTCCTGTAGCCTAGCTCCTTTAGTTGCTGTAGGGCTCTGGGCGGCCTCTAGGACCATTATCTTTTTCTTTTTTCATTAATTTTGGAAGAACATCTAGTTCTTGGTAAAGTCACTGTTGTACCATTTTTTTCTCCATTTGTTGATGACTGTCTTCACTGTGTTCCATGATATCTCCAATGCCTTGACAATTTTTTGTATGCTTTTCCTGACTGACACCTTCCACCTTCCAAAGATCCCTTTGATGTTTTGTAAGCTCTTTGCAGATCATGGCTTTTGCTATAATAAGCAAGTGAGTGAATGTCAGAAAAGTCCTACTACAACAGCTGAACTTTATATGGGCTTGATCAGACTCATTTTAATTGATAGCAGGTATATACTGGCTATTACAGTTAGTCCTCAACTTACAACAGTTCAATTAGTGGCTGTTCGAAGTTACAATGACTGTTTTTCACACTTATGACAGTTGCAGCATCCTCATGGTCACGTAGTCAAAATTCAGACACTTGGCAACTGGCTCATATTTATGACAGTTGCAGTGTCCCCAAGTTATGTGATCACCTTTTGCGATCTTCTGACAAGCAAAGACAATGGGAAAATCAGATTCACTTAACAACTGTATTACTAACAACTGAAATTATTCATTTAACAACTTGGGGAAAAAGATCATAAAATGGAGCAAAACTCATTTAACAAATGTTTTGCTTAACAACAGAAAATTTTGGGCTCAATTGAGGTCCTAAGTTGAGGACTACCTGTATTTAACATTAGTTTGAATATTAGTTAATTCTGAACACAACTAGATCTCTACATATAAGAGGGTGTACAAACTTATGCAACCACTTTATTGTACATTGTTTATTTTTATTTCTCTTCACCCCAGTTTGCTTTTCAATTAAATTGTACAACCTCTAAGTTATATTGAAGGTGGGGAAAAATATGAAGTCATTTATCTTGGTCTGGTTTTTTTCTTTACATCTCAAAAAACAGTCATTTTAACAAGGAAATGTAGACTTTTTATATTCACTGTATTCTAAAAGCTCTTTGCCAAATTGATCGATTTAACTTTATATCCTATCTGTATAAAAACAGATTCATTTACTTCTTTACTTTTTTAAAAAAATAAAACTAGGAAATGCAATTAAAATAGAATATGATCATCCCAAAGATAATATGTAAGGGAAATGATCTAAAATAATTTTAAAAGATTATTATTTTTAATGTTTTTCTAAGCAGGATTTTAGAGGGACGCGGTGGCTCAGTGGATTAGGACGCTGAGCTTGTCGATCAGAAGGTTGGCAGTTTGGCGGGTCGAATCCCGGGTGCCACGTAACAGAGTGAGCGCCTGTTACTCGTCCCAGCTTCTGCCAACCTAGCAGTTTGAAAGCATGTAAAAATGCAAGTAGAAAAATAGGGACCACTACGGTGGGAAGGTAACAGCATTCCGTGCACCTTTGGCATCCAGTCATGCCGGCCACATGACCACGGAGACATCCTCAGACAAGTGCTGGCTCTTCGGCTTTGAAACGGAGATGAGCACCGGCCCCTAGAGTCGGAAACGACTAGCACGCATGTGCGGGGGAACCTTTACCTTTACTTTACTTTTTAAGCAGGATTTTACTGTAAAGAGAATTGTTTGTTCTGTTTGTTTCTTCCAGAGACCATTATAAATTTTAGATTAGGTTCTGTGGGTAAATGTATTTATTTTGAATACATAGTTTATCAGCTCTGCTTTGGAGCAGGAGGTCTTGGCAAATTTAAGACTTGTGGAGTTGGGGACTCGGGGAGTTGAAGTCTACTGTTCTTAAAGTTGCCAGGTTTGGAAACCCCTGCTTCAGATAATCAGTGGGCAATATTAATTTAGGACTGGATATGGGTACATACCTAGCCTTTTACTGGCTGATCAAACTGCTTATGTCATAGCTCCAATAGATGAGACCAGTAGAAATAAGAACTCTGAGGCAATTGCTTTCCTCAAAGAACACATTTAATGGCTACATAGTATCGGCACAAACAAAAATGAAACCAAGACTGAAAGTCCCCCCCCAAGGTTACAAAGAAACAAGTTGAATTTTCCACCCCTATAATACGTCATAAATCACAACCCCCAATTAACTACTTTGGCAGGCTTTCTAACGGAAGCTCCAGCCCACCAAAACTTAGGTAGCTTGACTTAACTAGAAGACTACATCTGTCCGCTCCCATTGCTGTGGCAACTGAAAACGAAGCGAAGATGGCTGCAGCCAGAATCGTTTGAAAGTTGACAGCTTAATCCGGTCCTATAGTGAGTTTTATTGTTCCATAGCTGTACGTTGTAGCTAAGCACAGATGCGATCTTCTCAGTTAGGCATGATCTTCTTGTACATCTGTGAAACTCTTTGGGAAACAATAGCTTTCCAAAAGTAAGGAACTATGAAGTTTACGGAAAGAGAAAGAAACAAAAAGCCAATGAACATGGTTGGATGATGCAGCTTTGAAAAACTGAAACATTTGCCTCTTCCAGGATGTGATTATGGATCTAATCTACAGAAAACCACTGAAAAAGAAGATGGATGGAGTGATCCTTGCCTCAAGGGATCCTTTCCAAATGAAGAAGTCATCTGAGGTGGGACCATATCACAAAGGAAAAGTCACAGGGAATGAGTGTTGCCATCTCAGTCCATAATGGATCATGGAAGTAGGAATTTCTATGCTCTTCCATGCTAAAATCAGAGGTTTTATTTTTCAAACAAGACTGTTACTTAGATACACTCTCAAAGGGTATCTCATAAATCCAACTCACATTCCACTAGTACAAAAGAAGAAGGAGGAAGGATTTGACACTGCTTATGCATGCTTATTCAGACTGGCTGAAATCATTGTCTTTTATGCTAGGAAATGAAACTAATAACCCACCTCTTGTATGACTGAAGACAAAACCAACAAACAAAAAGCAAAAAAGCTGCTAGAAGGCTTGATACATGCTGAAGTGCTTCCATAAAACCGCCAGCCCAAGTACTCATTGTTGTGACAATGTTGATAACAAAAGCCATCGGAAAAATCTTAAATTAAAGGTACATTTGGAAGGTCTTAGTATAACCAGACTACATCGCTGTGTGTCGCCTAGCATCACAAAACAAGTAATCAGGATGTAAAAGTTCAAGTGATGTATGTGGAGACAGACACACCAACACACTTCTTACAAACCAGTCACAGAGCTGTGCTAAAGAAAAAAGTTTTTATGATAGAATCATAACATTAAAAATAGGAGCTTTAGAGAAAGTGCAAGGCTGAAACCTCTCTTTAGCCATCAGCAACTTAGGACTACTTTTTTTTTGTTCAGTTACCCTTTTATAATTTTGGGTTCTTCACCTTTTCCTGAGATATACACTACAAAAAAAAAACATACACTTACTGCAACGTCTTAAATTTGTGTGATTGGAATCTATCCAGGAGCTCTTATGGTACAATTTTTCATCTCAAGTAAAAGCATCCATCCCACTCACTACTTGAGACAGATCTAGCAATAACTTCATCTGCAGGAGAAATTGGCTTTGGAGAAATTAAACAAACAAACCAAGTTAAATTCAACTCAGGCAGCACCGATTGCCCAAGCTGACTGCTGTCCGCTGAGGTCAGTTCTCCACTTGGGAATCCCTCTTTGCCCACTCTTGAGTCTTCAACATAAAAAGGGGCAAAAATGCACCACCATCAGTCATGGTTCTGTTTATTATCTTCGGTGATTGGGGTGGGGTGGTTGGAGAATTTTTTAAAAATAAATGTAGTCAGAGGCCAAAGAACTTTGGGCAGTTTTCAAGTAAGGCACCCAGTTTCACCATTGTAACTCAAGATCATTTATAGTCTGCTTTGATTGTCTTAGCGAGCCCAGACCTACTGCTTTCTACTGCATGAAAAATACATGAACATGCCTTCGAAGGAAGAGCTTTTTTTCCTTAATGTTATTTTGTTAAAATATAAGAATCACTACGTTTTCGAAGAGAACCCTTTGGATGTTTAGGTACAAAATCCCGATTAACAAAAGGAGAAAGTTTAAAGTATCTCTAAGAAATGAAATGACTATTTATCCATTGCTCTTTGGCAGAGTATAAACTGTTCTTTAATGAATAAAAATTGGCAATAATATTTAAAATAATAGTAATTATTATTATCAGGCTGCTTTTTTTTAAAAAAAAAATTCCAACTGTACTCTCAGGGAAAAAAAGCACAGGTAGCAAAACTTCATCTCCCCAAAATGCACTTCAATACATTTTATGTCTAAAAACCTAATTTAAAATAATGTCAGCATCTTTCAGCTGCAGAATATGAAGCTCAGCATCTTTAAATTATTTAAGAGGTCCTCAGAGAGTCAGTTATGCTTATAGCATCAGATTTACTCAAAGCAATGGAAAGAGCCAAAGCAAAATGTCGAATCAGGGTTTCCTAAGAGATTTCACAGAGGATCCTGTCTTTTTTTACTTCACTGCAATTGAAACCTTATGAAATTTTTGTGCAAAAAATACGTATCCTTCAAGATAGGTTTACTGACAAGGTTTGTTTTCCGCTTTATTTAAAAGAGCCGATCTTTGAGAAAGCTCCAGTGAGTGTCTCCTTCAAGAATGTATCAGGCTAATTTGAATATGAAACATACAAGTCTATCAAACTCTAAATGATTGATCTGGATTTCATTGGTAGCTCCTCTCCTGAGATATTTTCTGTCTGAAGTTCAAGAGGGATGCTCTGTCACAAAAGCACCGTGCTTGTATTTGGATGTATAGGAGTTTAATTGAACTGAATAACATTGATGCTTATTGGTGAATAGTGATAATGTTTGGGAACGGCCAGTCTAGAGAAGAGAAGGACTAGGGGGGGGACGACATAATAGCAGTATTTCAGTATTTGAGGGGCTACCACAAAGAATTTTAATTTATTTTCCAAAGCAGTGAAGGGCAGGACAAGAAAGAATGGATGGAAACTAATCAAGGAGAGAAGCAATTAAGAAAAAAAAAAGAGAAACTTCCTAACAGTGAGGCAAATTAACCAGTGGAACAGCTTTGCCTTCAGAAATTGTGGGTGCTTCATCAGTGGAGGTTTTTAAAAGAGACTGGATAGCCACTTGTCTGAAATGATATAGGGACTCCTGCTTGAGCAGGGGGCTGGACTAGAAGACCTCCAAGGTCCCTCCTGGTTCTATTCTTATTCTGATTCTAACGGAATGACTGTTTCTGATGATATTTTTTTTAAATAAAAAAAGCATTGGAAATTAGTAGGCTTTTGTCAGCCCCACTAGATAGACCAGAAACTACTTTTATTGAGAACTGACCATAATAAGAGAGCTATAATAATATATTATATAAAATATATATAAAACTAGTGTGGTCTAGTGGTTAAGGCATTGGTAAGCAGGAGACCAATTCTAGTCCCACTTTAGCCATGAAAGCCAGCTGGATGATTTGGGCCAGCCCTTCTCTCTCAGCCCAAACCATAGAGTTGTTGTGGGGAAAATAGGAGGAGGAAGTTATGTTCATAACATATTATTTGGGAGGAAACCAAACTATTCAAAAGCGGTAACTAAGCTGCATAAAATAAACAAAATGGCATATAAGAAGAAAAATTGCATATAAGAAGAAGAACAATTGTGAATACATGTTATGTTCCTTGTTGTGGGGAGGACCAAATGGTTTGCTGAAGGAACAATTTTGCATTAGAAAAAGAATGGAATTAGCAGTTATTCAGAGGTGAAGTAAACATCACAAACTAATTGGGAGACCCAGCCCCAGTTTAAGAGAAAAGGAAGATTAATCGGTCATCATAATCACATTTTTTCCCTCATTTGGCTGGTTCAGGTTTATAAGATCAGATTACCATATTGAGAAAAAAACCCTGTTGCACTGTTATGTTTTATTTGTATTTATTTATTTATTCAATTTCTATAGCCGCCCATCTCAGTCAATGACTCTATTGCTGTTGTTACTCTTACTTAATATTTTTTGTTATGAAGGAGAATCCTGAGAATTGTAGATTGCTAGAAGCAATTTTATGGGAGTGGATGGAAATTGTGGCCCATTTTCCAAACAGAAATTGTTCATCCAATCCTATTTATCCCTGTAGTTTTTGAGCAGCCAGGTCATTTTTCAATCAGGTTTTGCATTCCTTTCTGTTTCGGTAAGATGTTTGTCATCAAATCCTCACAGAAATCTCTGAGTTATTGATTACTAAGTAAAATTAGTTTTTTAAATAAAAAAAGAGAATTAGAACGCACAGCTTTCTCACTATCTTGCTCTGTGGCTGAATTCTGATAGGCATGCTTAATTTCTTATATATAGGTGCAAATTCAATCATAATTTGTTTATTTAAAGTGTTCTCCTTTAAGTGGAAAACTAGGTAACCATTTCCTGCCTTATAACTCAATGGATTCTGTTTCTGCAATCAGAAACAATTTCTC
Organism: Vipera berus; assembly: GCF_964194415.1. Lineage (NCBI taxonomy): Eukaryota > Metazoa > Chordata > Lepidosauria > Squamata > Viperidae > Vipera > Vipera berus. Next base: position 69,314,617 of record NC_138203.1, read on the forward strand.
CTTACAGTAATAAATAAATGCACCGATTTAAAGAAAGAGGAGCAAAGGATTAAAAAAGTCGAAACACCAAATCTTCCTAAAGCTAGTATTTTGAAGATACTTTTCCCTCTATAATTGTTGAACATTTTTTCTCTTGCCTTCAAGAACCATGAGTGAAATACTAAGATCTTTTGAGTCTTCCTTGTTCACACTCTGGCAACCAAAACCTCATTACTCTGCAAATATGTAGCAGCTACAGATCTAAACTTGCATCAGAACTTCAGTAATAAAAGCATGCTTGTAGAAAAAGATACCTATGTCCTAACAAAATAGCACCATTGTATGGAAAGAACAAAAATAGCTGGAATTGGGAGGTGTAGACTTAAAATCATCATCATTATTCTGATAGGTCATTTTCTTTTTTCACACTATTCACCTATTTTTTTAAAAAAAGTCCAAGGAATGGGAGAAATACCTCTGCATCAAATTCAGGATCCATGATCCCCACTCCACAAGAAGCACCTCCTTTTTCAATTTCCTCCTTCCCCTATTGTAGGTTGGATACAACCAGTGGTGAGATTCAGCTGCTTCACACCGGTTCAGGAGAACCGGTAGCTAACTTTACCTGAATTTGGAGAACCGGCTGGCTTCTGGAAGTCCATTCTAGGCATCAGAGGCCTGGACGCCTCCCATGCCTAAGATAGTCCACTGGAAGTGCATGATGCCACTTCTGGAAGTCCTTTCTAGGTATCGGAGGCCTAGGCCTGCATCACATAATAGAATGGGTTGTTCAGGTATTTGAATCCCACCACTGGATACAACTGTGACCAGGGAAGAATGATGCATAAGAGCCCATAGTGTTATCTGCACTCAGTATTGCAGAGAAGGCTCTGAATGCCTTTGGGGAAATTTGCAATCTTTTCTAGAGGTATCAGATTTCTGTTGGCTAAAGCTTCGAGAATAGCTTGCAACAACATTGCCTTCCTTTTTATTTATTTTTTGCAAACTGGCTTAACTAGTAATATAGAAGAATAGACCACTACTTTATAGTATATAGAGCTGGAAGAGTGCAGTGTGACATGGTAGACCTCCAATGCTATAGCACTGCTATAAAGCTATAGGCACTGGGCACTAGAACAGGGATCTCCAACTCTGGCAACTTTAAAACCTGTGGTCTTCAACCTTCTTCACAGTCCTCACAAGGCTGGCTGGGAAACTCTGGAAGTTAAAGTGCACAGGTCTTAAACTTACCAAGATTGGACACCCCTACACTAGAACCACCCAAACAACTGCCTTAGGCCAGAGGTCCCCAACCTTTTGGGCACCAGGGACCAGTTACATGGAGAGAGGTTTTGTCATGGACTGGAGGGGGTGTGGTTTTGTATGCTGCCTGTATCCCGCAGATAGGGCTTTGCTTGTTTGTGCAGACCGGTTGCTGGCATGTCATGGCCCGGTACCAGCCCACAGACCCGAGGCTGGGGAGCCCTGCCTTAGACTTCAATCCAAACCAAACCAATCCATTTTGCATTCAGAAGCTGCACAAAGAACAACCTGACATCAAATCCAAAACGGATGCATTTTGCTTTTCAGCAAACTAGTCCCATTTTCTAGTAACCTCCATGATGGATAGTTTAGCATATCTGATACATGCTCCTATCCATGCAACCTTTCTTCAAAGGCAGTTTCAAATTTTGCAAACAGAACAGATTTGGCGCTCTTTGTCATTGACTCCTCTATCATATTGGTAATGCATCAAATTTCATGTGATGGGAATCTCCTAAATTGCATACCCTCTTCCTTCCCTTGAGACATTATTGATACAACCAGTGTTTGCCATAGAATATAAAACATGGGTGGAGCAGAGTTTGACTGAGTCTTTAAAAAAAAGTTGGGTCTGAAACCTACCCTTAAATCTTTGAAGGACTGCAATCATTTGTAATGGGACGCGGTGGCTCAGTGGGTTAGGATGCTGAGCTTGTCGATCAGAAGGTCGGCAGTTTGGCGGGTCGAATCCCAAGTGCCGCGTAACAGAGTGAGTGCCTGTTACTCGTCCCAGCTTCTGCCAATCTAGCAGTTCGAAAGCACGTAAAAATGCAAGTAGAAAAATAGGGACCACAATGGTGGGAAGGTAACAGCATTCCATGCGCCTGTTGTGATTCAGGGTCAGCCTGTGGGTTCGGCAGTTGGGTCGGATGACTCAGATGAGGGGGAGGAGGGGGGTGTTGAAGAACTTGCTGATGATGGCTTTGAGGCTCCGCAGAGCCCCCAGCCAGGCCCCTCCCACCTGGTGGAGACCCAGCTGTGTGAGCCTGACAGCGTGGATGAAGATGACCCACAGCTGGCCCTGTTCAAGGACGCCCGACGCAGGAGACAGTCAAGTAGGAGTAAACAGAGGAAGGCAATGGGGCTTCTCGGAAGGAGGGAGAGAGAAGCCACGCCCTGAACTCTTTATAAAGGACTTGTGTGGGGAGGGCTGGTTTGCTGAAAGCAACCGCTCAGATAGTGTTTCAAAGCTCCGGTATCTTGGTTCGTGTCTTGTTTGTTTTTGAAATAAATTTGGCAGACGTATTCCAGCCTCTTGCCATCTGTAAAGGGGTTGCCTTTTCTGCAAGGCCGGTAGCAGGCTGGTACAGAACAGTGCCTTTGGTGTCTAGTCATGCCGGCCACATGACCACAGAGACGTCCTTGGACAAGCGCTGGCTCTTCGGCTTTGAAACGGAGATGAGCACCGGCCCCTAGAATCAGAAACGACTAGCACACATGTGCGGGGGAACCTTTACCTTTACCTAATCATTTGTAGCAGTTCTTAAAACATGCAAGATTTTTGGAGGAAGGAAAGAAAAGCAAAGGCTCCTTATTTTGGGATGTTACGTTTTTTTCAATAACACATAGATTTGGGAATTACATTCCAAGGCAAGGCAGCTATCTTTCAAAAAATAAAGAAAATACATCTCCGATAGACTTGTGGTTGTTGTAGACCAGTGCAGCACATTGGTACTCTATTTTTCCTTTCTCTTTTTTTAAAAGCTTTTTTTGTTTGTTCAATGTGCGATCTAGTTGGTGTATCAATGATGTCATGATGTATTATTGCATTGTTGTATGGACTGCATATTCTACTTTTGTGTAGATTCAGTATTTGACTGAAGTGGCATAAAAGCACTTGTAATAAGTGACTTAATGCAGTACACAATCCTTTTAAAGTGGTGGTTATTCATAGGGATGACTCCACTTTTGCTCTCTCCTTGTAACAGTCTTTGGCAATGCTTTGTTTACATCCTTATTCTAGAGTGTAAACAAAAGGAAGAAAGAAGGAACGTATAATATGGACTACAGTTTTGCAATTGCATAGGATAACAAATGTGCATGCCAACAGCATGTTGTTGTTGTCGTTGTCCTCCACATTCCTCTCCTGTGACCATCATTTATATAGATAGTCCTCGACTTACAACCACAATTGAGCCCCAAATTTCTGTTGCTAAGTGAGCCATTTGTTAAGTGAGCTTTTGCTCCATTTTACGACCATTTTTGCCACAGTTGTTAACTTAGTAACACAGTTGTTAAGTGAAGCTGGCTCCCTCATTGTCTTTGCTTGTCAGAAGGTCACAAAAAGGGAATCGCATGACTCCGGGACACTGCAACCATCATAAATGTGAGTCGGTTGCTAAGCATCTGAATTTTGATCACATGAGCATGGGGATGCTGCAACAGTCGTAAGTGTGAAAAATGGTCATAAGTCACTTATTTCAATGCTGTTGTAACTTTTAAACACACTGTTGTAAGTCGAGGACTATCTGTACTTGCTATTACATATCAGGGGCATGGAGAATGTAGACATATCCCATGCCGCTGTCATGGAATAGAGTTATAAATAAACAAGATCAACGAAGCTTAAGTTTCATGGATGTCAGCCTGAGTTATAGAAACATCTATTCTAGGTTCACCAAATCTGGGTTGCAAACATCCAGGCAACCTCTAGATGTCAGCAAAGGGTTGGAGTTTTCTGTGTCTGTTTTCTGGCATTTCACAGAATCTTTTTTTTTTTGCAGCCTAGTTATGGTAGCCCTAAAGAGTTGGAGTGACTGAACATCTGTTGTGGCAGCTGTGGACTAGAAAGCCGGAGTCAGGCACTCTAATTAAAATTAGACTTAAAACTATATCTTTTACAAGTCATATGGTTCTTTGGACTGAACAAAGAGGAGACACTGAAAATCCTGGCTTTCTCTCTTTTGTGTGTTATTCTCCTTTATGTCAGTTACTGCTGTTGTCTTACTGTTCCAATAATGCCTCAGTTTTTAGAAGATGATTACTAAGATTTGGTTCTAACATGCTGCATTAAAGAGGAAAGACCAGATTTTATTATTCCCATTTGCTGGGTTTCCTAGGAAGTTTATAAAACCTGGAATTTCTTTCTCATATCCCCATTCAGAAGTGTATGTGCGTGCATGCGTGCTTGTATGCATACATGCATTTTGTATTGATAATTACTACATTCATATTTTCTAAACCTTTATTTTACTTTTTGCATGTACAAAATCTTTAGATTTCTATCCTTCAGATTATTGGACATCTAAGAGCTCTGTACTTCTAGCAATCAGGACCTCAATCTGTCTAATTGATAATTGGGGTGGTTAAGATTTCAGTTGATTTTAACAATCATGCGCTTTCTCCAAAGGGGAAAAAAATTGGTTTAAGTCTTTCAACTGCATCACTTGAAGTGTTATAAACTGCATGGGAAGGGGGTGGGGGAATCATTCTAGTTTTGGCCATTGGCTGAAAGTGAAATTTAGTTTGTTTTGCCATTGATATGAATTAACTTGTTCCTTTTGCCATATATCTTAGCGATTCAATTAGATATTTCAAACACTTTTATTCTGAAACTAAAAGATAAGACTTCTCATCCCATTTTTAATAATACATATACCCCTACTTGCCCTATTATCTCTTTATTAGAAGTGGCATTTAATTAAATCAAATTTAAGAGTGAGCTCGGTGGATTTGTTGATGAGGAATTCATTTGCCGGAAGTGTTAACTGAAATTTATAAGATATTTGTAGGGGGGAAAATGATGGTAAAAAGAAGGGTAGCTTCAAATCTTTCCTCCATTAAATTAAAAGATAATGCTTATATTGCTGCCAAGAGCAATGCCTTCTCAAGATTACAGATATTGCCCCTTCTTCAGATATACATGAATGAAGAATTAGTGATATCAATCAATACAATTAATAGCTTTTTTTTTGGATTTAGCTATTAAGGGCTTTCATCGTGAGCTAACATGTGAATGTTGTAAGTTCAAATGGTGGATTGGGTGGTGGTCAAGAACTGACACATGATTAAATGGGTGTCCAGCATGTGAACCAGGCAGAGTTTGCATCAGGATGGTGTCGTGATTTTTTTGTCATTCTGACAAAAGGTTGGATATTTCTGATCGTAAAAATGACTTCCTTTAAAGCAGCAGTCCCCAAACTTTACAGTTCGGCAGCCTGGTGGGGACGGGAGAGGTGAACTAACCTGTGCATGCATGCATATGCCAGCCTGCCACTCACACAAATCAAGCTCTGCGTACATGTGTGCACTGGCCAGCTGCTCAGTGGCCCAGTTCCGAACAGGCCATGGCCCGATAGTGGGCCATGGCCCAGGGGTTTGGGGATCCCGGCTTTAAGGTCACAAGACCCAATTTTGTCTTTTTTTTATGTTCTTCCATTCTTATTATATGTAGACTAGGTTACGAAGCCTCACTCCTCCCAGCTAGCATTCTAGAGATAGCAATATAGAGCAGGTATGTCCAACCTCCAGCCTGTGAGCGGCATGCAACCCTGGACAGCTAATAATTATAAAGTTTTATTACATTATTTATTACTTTATTATGCAATTTATATACATTAACTATATTTATTAACTATACTGTATATTTTGGGGGTGCAGTAGCTCAGCGGTTAAAGATGCTGAACTTGACAGCTGGAAAGCTGACAGCCCAGGTTTGAGACCTGAGTGTCATGCAATGGGATGAGCTCCTGTTACTTGCTCCAGCTCCTGCCCACCAAGCAGTTCAAAAGCATGCAAGTATGAGTAGATAAATAGGTACCAGTAATGTAGGAAAGTAACAGCGTTCCATGCGCCTTGGCATGGGTCATACTGGCCACATAACCACAGAAATCTTTTCAGACAATACTGGCTCCTTTGGCTAAGAAATGGAGATGAGCACTGCCCCCGCCCCCCCCAAGTTGGAAACAACTGGAAAAGGGAAAATCTTTGCCTTATTACTGTATATATTTTATAGTGGCATTCTCCAACTTTTCCAGACTGGCAGACCAGCAGCAGTGGGGGGAGGGGAAGAGGGGATGACGTGTCCATGCCCCTTTCACAAATGCAGCTTTTCACAAATGTGCACACTCACCTACCACTTCTGCAGCCCGGTTCTGAACAGATCGGAGTTTGTTCAGATTGGGGCCCTTGTTTTATAGGCAGCCCAAAACAATTCCTCTTCATTCAATACAGCCTGGCAAGGCAAAAGGTTGGATACACATGACATAAAGTGTAATTTAGACAACAGTGGAACCAGTGGCATCAGTGGAACGACTTGCCTCCAGAAGGGTGCTCCATCACTGGACATTTTTAAGAAGAGATTGGACAGGTATTTTTCTGAAATGGTATAGGATTTCCTGCCTGAGCAGAGGGTTGGACTAGAAAATCTTCAAGATCCCTTCTAGCTCTGTTATTCTGTTAACAGGAATGCAGTTCAATGCTCCTTGAAAACAATTTTGTTTCATTTATTAGATTAATGTACTGCCTTTATTTTGAAAAACTTAAGGCAGTGGACAGAATGCTCCTTTCTCCTTTTTTCTCCAGATCAGCAACCCAATGGGGTTAGCTGGGCTAAAAGAGAGTGAGTGGCTGAAAGTCACACCACCACTTGTGCTGAAGAGAGGATTAACTGGGGAAGGCCGTATCTGACTTAATGGGAAAATAGGACTAATAATGGGAGTTAACTGAAGAATTCTTGCAGGCATGCAATATTTTGCATCTTCCCCCCCCCATGAATTTCACTGTTAAAATAAAGTCAGTTAACCCACTTAGCAAGATGGCAAAATCTATATTTGCATTTCTCTTTGTGCAAAGTGACACAGCTACAGGTCCCAAATATTTATTGAGAGCACCAGCTCTAAGTACTGAGCCTCAATGGATGAGGACAGGCTCAACTCTTGTTCTACTTTTTCAGTAGGAAGAAGAAAGTAAACAATCCACATATTTAAAGTTGTGTTCCTTCCAAAGATAGATTTTTCTTTCCCTTAGCTGGTTAATATGTCCAAAGTTGAAAAGTGTTGTTTCAAATATTTGCAGTTATTAATTATGTTTCTAACAATATTCCGGATCAAACGCTCCACAATGAATTTGTGATTTGATTTCTTTTTTAGTATCATAATTACACATTGTAAACAACATTCCCTTTTCCCAAAAGGTTGTGCAATTTTATAAAAGCAAGAGAGGAAAGGGGGAGGGGAGTGAGCAAGAACAAAAAATTCCATTGAAGTAGAAATTAAAAAGAGATGTTTGATATGATAAATAATGACTAGATAATGGGTTTCAATGGGATATGGAAATATATTCTGCAACGTGAAGACCTGTTGAAAGGGTTTGCTGGGAAGGAGGGAAGAGGTGACATTGAAATTTTACTTAAGTTATCTAATTTTCTCCTCCTTGTGAAAACAAGAGCACTTTTGATGGATTTTGATTCTGTAGCAGACCAAAGTTGTAGACGTAAGTCACATCATCCTAGTTATGTGGAATGAATAAAGGAATCCTTTAATGGTATAAATCAAGGTCAGTTTACAAAGAGCAGATAGATAGATAGATAGATAGATAGATAGATAGATAGATAGATAGATAGATAGATAGATAGACTAGAACATTTTCTTTAAAACAGAAATGATAGAAAGTGTGCTTTTGTGTAGTAGAATTTTGAAATATAAAGACCATGGCAGTGTTCTTTATACAGAAGATTTCTCTTAACTATTGCATCCGGGCCACAAGAGACTAACTGTAACAATCCATTTCTATGATACCACTTAAATTCCAGTGCTCAGTGGGGACCTCTAGTATTTATAGAATGAGTAATTAACTGATTTATATAAAAAAACCCCTAGAAAACAAACAAGAAAAGGGGGTGCAAGGGGGGGAATATTAAGAATGAAGCAGTGAGTAGGATTGTGAAGTACTGCTGATCTCTCTTTTTTGGGAGAATCATTTTCTCTGCTGCCAAGCTGAATTCACTCCATTTTCAAACTCCATCTGTATTTGTAGTTTCTTCTACAACACCAAATTTGGACCAATCATGTTCTATTTTTGGAGAATTAATCTGGTAACAGTCAGACAGAAGAACGGCCAGAGTCCGAAGTTTGCTTGTTTGTATTTCACCTAATATGTATTTCAGCTAGTAATTCAACTCCACCAATCTCAGTTCTTTAGACAAGTTTCTTTACCTAGCTTTTTTCCAACAATCTTTTGGGTTGGAAACAATAAACAAGTATTCTAACAGTAAGAGCATCCACTTATTCAGGTAGCTGGTAATTCGGTGCATTCAAGTAGATGGTAGACATATTCTTGTACCTGGATTTCTACACTGAGCAGTAATTGAACAAAATAACTCAACTGGATTCTTTCAACACCATAATTCCATGAATCTCTGAATTTAATAATCCTGGAAAATGAGGAGTCTTAGGTGACTTGAAATGTGAAAAAGTCCCATGGATATGTTTACTGTACCTCTTTTGAAAAAATTGGCCAGGTTTTAGAGGAAAAGCCGAATTGCTGTCTACTACTGTATCTGCTACGAATGCCCATTTATTTGTAAATTGTGGGAGATGCACTCAATAATCAATGGTAATTAATGCTATTGTGAATTTATTATTTATATCTCCCAAGGTATGTAAATAGATGCAGTAGAAGAAGTCTATTAATTTTTTTTCTGTTAGCTGCCAGATTTGTTGCTAAATATTAGGACATTAACTGCTTCTTTGAATCAACAGGGTTAAAAGTTTAGAAAATTGTATCAGACAAAAAATTATCGCAACAGCAAAACATTTTAAAGAATCCTTCAATTAAGGTTTGCTTTAGTTAAAGTTAATATCCACCTTTTGTCTATAAGAACATATTTTCACACAGAACCACTGAGAAAAATAACCATTAAAAAAAATAGTGCCGAAAGTGAGACTATTAAAAGTGCTTTCTTTCATTTCACAATAGTTTGGATTAAGACAATTGCTCAATAAGAGCTATGTTGGCACAGTGGTTAGAATGAGTATTGCAGGCTAACTCTGCCGACTGCCAGCAGTTCAATCCTGACCGGCTCAAGGTTGACTCAGCCTTCGATCCTTCTGAGGTTGGTAAAATGAGGATCCAGATTGTTGGGGAAATATGCTGACTCTGTAAACCACTTAGGGAGGGCTGTAAAGTACTATGAAGTGGTATATAAGTCTCAATGCTATTGTTGGTGCTACTTTTAAATAAATGCCATTACATTCTGGCCTGATAATTATCTTGGTAGCATAATTGCATCAATTGAAATTTCCTTCAAAAGGGAACTGGTTATCCAAATTGATAGTCCAAAATAAAGCTTCCTACTAATGTTGTGCATTTTACTTACATGTTCAGTCAACTATCCCAATTAATATGTTGGTAAATTAAAATTAAATCAGCACATCATCAGTTACTATCCTAATCTAACAACAACAAGAACAAAGCGACTATCCCCTCCAATTGTTTTTCCCCATATATTAGATTTCATGATTTCTTCTGCCATTGCTTTGACATTTCTCTCACTACTCAGTCATCCTTTGCACAAAGAAATGCCACCTGAAAAAGGTGCCCACTAATTCTATTATTTTCATCAATCCATTATCTTCATTGTCTTTTCTTTAAATTATTATCTTAACTAATTTCTGGGTGGCAATTCATTTCTTTGCTTTCACTATAATCATAATTAGTCTCTTGTTCTATTCCATTTTCAGACATCATTCTTTCGTATATTTTAACACTTTGTTTTATACATTTATCAAAGAATATACATATCCACCCCCTTGCTATGACTCTTTATTTTTGAAGAGATGTCAAAATAATATACTATAATAGAAAAATAGAAAAGTTATTAATTCTACTAATTCTTATGGTGATGTGTATAAAATTCTCTATCAGTTAAAAGTATCCAAATAAGAACTTATTCTAAATATCAATCCAGACAAAAGCAATTTATGTTTCTGTTACATTACTTAAGAGATCATGATCAAAGTTACAGGAAGATCATTAAAGCTGTTCTTCAAATCTCCATGAAACCTGAAGTAACTGTGATTAGATCATTCCCACACAGCAAAATATGTTTTCATCCAGAAAAGAAATAGATGGATTTTAGGTTTAAAAATATCTCAAAGAAAGTAGGGCCTTTGGAGGTAAAGTCAGCTATCTATGATCTATCACTACTGTGACCCACCCAAGTTGCATTTTAAGATAGATCTCTATACAAAATGTTTAAATAAAATAAATCCACTTTCATCCATAACACTCCATGTAAAAAACATAAAATAAGAAATGTTAACATGACATTTTAAAGCCGCTTAAGAGAGCTGACCAAATACTCAGTAAAAAAAAAAGATATTTTATTTGTATTTACAGAAGAGAAGGCTAAAAATTGAAAGACAATCAGGCAAAGCCAGATATTATTATTTTCTTGAAACAGTACTTGATATTTCTTTGAATCTTTGACATTATAAAATAGATTTCACCATCTTCATGGAGGTTCTTAGGTACTTACAGGTATATTTAGGTCATACAGAGGATCTTAGGCACAGAGTCTTAGGGGTGAAGAAAGCATCCCTAAAAAAACATATGCTCTTATTTAAAGATGCATTATTATTTCCCTTGTGGGAAATAAATACAGAGTTTCCTTGAATTACTGTCATCTTCCTATGGAATTATTATTACCACAATATTGGGTAGAGCAACAGTTGTTCTCATGGATAAGAGTCATGTTCCAACACTCCTTTGTAAACAAAGGAATTCTGATAATTATTATTGGATTCACATAGGATTTTTCTACAGTGGGCTTCCCAATCAATTTTCATTAAGAACATCGAACAAGACAAAAATAAAATACATGGTACTGAAGTTAATGAAAAGCTGATCTGATTTGGGTGCTATAATAGTAGAATGATAATTGTAAAAATTTACATGGTTATCTACCAATTTCTTTAAAATAAAAATAAAAAATGACCCCCAAATTTATCATTTTATTTTCATGCTGCAAAGCTGATGAACAAATTCAGAAATGCTGGTGGCAATAGAAATAGGCCGACAATTTTAAAACAGCCTTCACTCTTCTTATTGTACCAGATGTTAATTTTATTTTCCAAAGTTCTTCAGTGTCTTCAGATACAAATCCTTTGCTTCATCCCTTTTATATTTATATTGTATTGTATTGTTTTAACTTTCAAAAAGAGAAAGAGGGAAAACAAAAAAAAGAAAGGGACAGGAATAACAAAAGCAGTCACAGAAAAAGGAAACAACAGAAATACATTATGTTCCATACAGGAAATCATTTCTGCTCATTTTTAAATACATCATTAAACTCTGATCACATGGAAAATATTGATCAGTCATTTCATTACATTGACAGAAAGCTTCTTCATAATCACAAGTGGACACTTATTGATGTTTCAAGATTATACATATGGACTATACTTTTGTTTCAACATTAAGCAGAAATTCTTTATGCTATATCCCAAGTTTGATAAATTCTTAATTCTTCATACACATACACACACACACACAGTGATAACTCAGTTTCTGCTTACTGTAATAATAATAATAACAAAATATTTTAAAGCCATAGTGATCCTTGTAATACCATACTAACAAAGTTAAGAATATTAAAGCAAAATATTGAAAGGTGAAGCAAACACAGAAAATTTATCATATAAACAAAATTTATGATTTAGATAAATTTCCCTTTGCCTTTTTTATACTTCCAACACAATGAAAGTCATATCAAATCCTTTTTAAAAGCCAACTCTTTCTCCTACATATCAAGTATCTCAGATTTGGAGTTTTAGATTTTGCTAATGAATCTGGACCAAACTGTGGAATCAAGAGATGCTTTAATATTAAAATTAAATATTTTATGCCCTCCAAAGCCCCTTTCCAACATTTCAAATGGTTTAGAAACTTTACCAGCAGTAAGCTGATCTACAGCATTAATAAATAAATAAATATTTTCTCTGCAATTTTAAAACTAGGATTACTAGTATTCAAGAATATTAATTTCTCATATGAATAAGGGTTGAAATTAAACTTTCATTTCAACAGCTCGTAAATGTGGCTTGTAGTCTTTAATGTAGCAGATAAAATGGAACTATGGTGACAAAAATAAATCCAGCCTATTATGTAAATACTCACAACTTTTGAAATGTGCCCAGTGGTACTTCTATTCATGTACAGAATAGATGGACTTCAATTTCATAATCATAGCTTTAGTCTTGATTAAAAATAAAATCCTCCCTTTGTAGAAGCCCCTGAATTTGCCAACCTATGGTTTTTTATTGGCAAATTTGGCTTGGATCAATTACACATGATCATATGAGCTGCATACCATTCAAATAGATAACAATCCAGACCAGACAATCCAGTTACTTTTCCTGATTTCATAGGTGGAATAGTATCGGTGTGGGGGTGGGGTTCCCAGTAAAGATAAATATTCAGTTAATTAGTCAGCTTTGAGAAGTGCAATATTAGAAAGATTTACTGTATATATAAAAATATTAACTCCTTCATTGATTATGTTTGACTTAACATTGTATGGTCATTCCTTAAAAAAATAATAATCAAAAGTTGGTTTATTGAGCCGGACTCATATACTTTATTGAGAGCATCTTTAAGAGTATAATTAGTGTTATATTGTTGCAACTGTTTCAACCAGCAAATAAGTAATTTTGCAGGTCTTCTTCTTCTCTCCTAATATCTTTGTTTTATGTGATTTAATGAATATTCTGTTTCAAGTGCACTGAGGGAATTAAGTATCTATTTAGCACTCATAAAAACCTACATATAATTTTAGAGTAGGTTATCTTGCATGTGTGCTGAAGAGTTTACTATTTCCCCCCCAATATTTTCTTATTTAACTCTTTCACACACACAAACACGCACACATACACAGACCTTAAAGTATCCTAAACAATCCATATATTTTTAGAATGTCTACTTGTAAGAAAATATTCTGTACAGTCTTGTATTTATAAAACGTGGATCCTTTAAGAAAGTTTTATGAAAACACACGTTTTATTGGTTTATTTATTGGATAGGTCATGCAACTATCCCAGCTTTGGACAACATACAGCATAAGATAATTTAAAATAAAAGATTTATACAAAAATCTTACAAAATCTACCATTCTAGAAAAAAAAATGAGACCAGTTATCTTCCTTGTCTTTACTCTGATAGTATTTATCTTGAAATCAGATTGGAATAAAGAAAAGGACAGGAAGAACCAACGTGCCCTGCTTTTTCTCTCTCTCCAAGTTGTGTGTGTGTAGAAACTGGGCAGAAGGTACAATTCTCAATCTTCCTCTTCCTCTGGGTATACAATACCCAATATAAGACAATATCAGCCTTAGTCAAAAGGAGAAAGTGGTTTTCCACTTATCAGGATAAGATTATCACTGGGAATTATCAGCTGATGATAAATGCTGGGAATGTAAGTTGATTTCTTGAAAGTAGATGTCCCCTTAACAAATGAAGAACAATTTATGGTGAATATGTAGTGAATCAAGCAGGCGTGATTTTTCTGCAAAGTTGTTTGCATATGTAGACATGGTAGTCTGACCAAATTTAACAGAAACAAAGGAGCATAAAGGTGAGGTCAACTGCATGAGTGAGGGCCCTCACATCAGACCCTAAATATGAATCAAATGTCAAGAAAGAGCCTTGGTGGAGCAGTGGACTAATGCCTCCTTAAGTAACACCAGCTGCCTGCAATTAGTGCAGGTTCGCATCCCACCAGGCTCAAGGTTGACTCAGCCTTCCATCCTTCCGAGGTAGGTAAAATGAGGACCCAGATTGTTGGGGCAATAAGCTGACTTTGTAATAATGCTGCTGGGGGGGGCGAAAGTCCTAATAAGCAGGCATATACATAGAATGAAGGCTATTGCTAAGCACATTGGTTTGTGCTTAAATTGTAAGCTGCCCTGAGTCTTCGGAGAAGGGCGGGATATAAATGGGATTAAAATAAAAAATAAATAAAAAAGAACCGATTTTTTTGCTTTTCCAAGCATGATTTCTCTTAAAACAAATCTTAAAACTAAAAAAAAAGAAATTAGTGAAAAGCAGGAGCCTCCATGTCACTTCTAAATAAGAAGCCAATTTAGGATGGAGTATGGTCTTTGGTAACCATCATTCTGGTAGGGAAGAAATAGTAACATTAGTATTCAGATCTCTGGAAGAGAATGCTATTATTAAAACAACCGAAGAGGTTTATTATAAATATGTATGACTTTGTTGAACAGTAAAGAAATATATTCTGCTCAAAGTTCTCGTTGTGCTGAATATTTTAATGAAACTTGCAGCGTTTTTATACAAGTGCTATAAATTGCCCACTTTAAAATTAGCTAGAAACTATTTGAGAAATAATTATGAGTAGATGTTCATTAGAGCAGAGTTGGAAGGCTGAGGGATAAGGGCATTAGGTCAAGTCCCTCAATCTGCCTCCAGATACTCGTTTTCACTATTATACCCATAAGCACATTATGGCAACTGAATCTCAATATTTAGAAAAGTATAATTTGCTCCTTCACTTTCTACAGCATGAAAAGACACAAATGGTGGCTGGGGTGGGGAGAGGCTCTGGAAACAAGGTCTTTTGCATGTCCAGAGAGCTGTTTTGGCTTTTAGTTGTCAGCCCTGCCAGCCAGCCAAAGCCAATTGTCAATCAGGATGTTACCAAGTCCTTAGGAAATGCTGCAATGGATTGTACTATTTATTTTAAAATGGCGTTGCTTTATCCTTGCTTTTCTGTTAATCACGAATAAGCCCCATCCATCCAGGACTTGCCAGGAAATCTCCTCTCAGTCCATTGCAAGTTAACAACATAATCTGTGCAAATAATTAATCTGCTCGAATCATATTCCAGCAACACCTACACAAACACTGACTATCAGATGTGCAATTGCTTCTCTTCTTCTATTTCACAGATTTGTTCTTTCATGGGACAGATGACCCTTCATGGCAAATTAAGGACAGACTTTCTTGACCCTCAGCATCCCATCTCTTATGGCAAAAGCCAAAATCCTTTTACAAAATTGCACACACATGTCCTCTTTATCTAAAAAAAGAACAACAGCGACAATTAGAGTAATTTGCATGACCGACTGACAGCATGTCTCAACAGTATTTCACCTCCAATCTTAGGTGCTCCATACATTTGCCATGACAGGAATTCTGGGCTATAGAGTCACAACTGGAATATGGCTGATCGGAGGTGGCCGACTCCATTTGGTAACCTTACACTTAGTAATGTTATATATCTATCATATATCTTACAGTTGCACAAAGTGGAAAGCCACTAAGCGGCAGGTGTTCATTATACCTTTATGATCCAGGATTTTAAGGATGGAAAAAAGAATATTGTTTTGATAATATTGTGTAAAAATTATCTCAGGACAAGCTGTAAGACTTGTCACACTGTGAGGACACTGCAACAGTTGTAAGTAAAAGGACTGGTGGTAAATCACTTTTTTTTCAAACTGCTGTGGTGACTTCAAATGGTTGCTAAAATGAGTGGTTGTAAGTTGAGAACTTCCTTAAAGAAGCAGAGCAAAGTGGGTCTATTGGTACTATTTTTACATTCTCATCTAGCTCCTATGTTTCTCATATATCTAACTGGCCTTCAGGGATTTCTGGATAAAGCAGGAATTGTCTGAGGAAGTAAGATAATCAAGAAAAATAAGGGGCCAAT
This sequence comes from Vipera berus, assembly GCF_964194415.1. Lineage (NCBI taxonomy): Eukaryota > Metazoa > Chordata > Lepidosauria > Squamata > Viperidae > Vipera > Vipera berus. Next base: position 69,330,587 of record NC_138203.1, read on the forward strand.
TCCCATCATTAATTATTTCTTTCAGAATTATGCCAGAAAGTCATATCTTATTTCATTGCCCACTTTCACAGAGCAGTTTTTAGTACTTCTTTTCTCTCACAGAAAAAAGATTTGCATGATGATTATGAGAAAGGATTAGGATTTCCTCCTCCTCCTCCTCCTCCTCCTCCTCCTCCTCCTCCTCCTCCTCCTCCTCCTCCTCCTTTCTTGTTCGTGTAAGTGAGAAGGCTAGGTGCATCTCAGTTTTGCCTAAATTTAAAAAGTATGATGAACTTCAAGCAGCCCATGACTCAGCTCAGTGTTTTCCTGTTTTTGCTTTCTTGGAATGGCCATATAATATGAAAGATCATTCTGGAAAGTGATGGAGAAAAGAAGACTGTGAAACATTAAAAAAATATATATCAGGAGAGGCAAAGCAAAATTTAAACAAAACAGCTTGTTTTTATTTTTAAAAAATAAAATAGTGCAATTCTCCAGGATTCCTGCAAGTCAGCCAGTCAGAGAGAGAAAGAGAGAGAGTTAAGGGGAAAAGTTTGTTTTATCCCACCATGGAGTCTGCTATGACACAAATTCCGAATTTGTTTTTAGAGGAATAATGGCAAAATATTTTCATTAGCTGTCCTGATGGAGATTTCATTTGTTCATTTTAGAACACATTTTTAAATCCCATCTTGGATACCTGATGGCATTCAAGCTGGCTAATAGCAATGATGCAACTCAATACACAGAAAAAAATACAGTACAGTATGCCAGCAGTAAAACACCAAGGACATGCTGCTAACACTCCAATCACAACAAGCTTATTGCTAAGTACAGCATATTTACAAGACACAAATATATTAATTAAGAGGTCTGTTGTACCACAACTTGCTTTGTTTGAGACACATATCAAAACACTGTAAAGCCCAAATAATTTTCTACCACATTCTCTAGCTAATCATCTTTTCAAATGCATTTCACATGTAATTCTTTTCAAGTTGGATCCCCAGGGAAAAGGGTGCTTGTGTTGGGAGATGGATGGGGGTCTAATTTTGTGGGTTAGGGGCTTCTGAACCTCTCTGGGAAAGGAGGTGGATTGCATGTTCAATCGGCATGCATTTTCTCCACTTTCTCACTGCAAGATGAATATGTACAATACTGTATTGAGTGTCACACAAAGCCAACAGCCTGCACTGCGAAAATTTATAAATGTGGACTGGAAAATGCTTCCTTCTTCTGTCCTTTCCCAGGAATCAGTATCAAGGAACATTCAATAAGTAACAAACAGTGATCAATATTGTCAGCCATTAATAACCTGATCCTGTATGAACATGTCCATTACCTTTTAATACCTTCTGGATTTCATAGCTGTCATCAGAGTAACTGCAAGCAGTGATTTTCACCCTTTAGCAATGTCTCTCCTTGTCTGCACAGGGAAAAAAAACATTCCTATGCTCAGATCTAAATCCTTCTGTATTTGAATAGCTTCTTCCTCTCCAAGTTATCTTTCTCATGTAGAGTTTTTATAGACCTCCATCTTTTCTCTCTTCATTCCATGCTAAAAGGTTCCAGTTGATGTACTCATCTAATTTGGAATTACCATTGATTTGACCATGATGAAGACAGGCTATGAGCTTTGATTGTGTTTGAAGCTACATCAAAATAAGGGCGGAGTAATTTGGTAATTAACCCTGTCAGTATTTCTATACAATGCATAAGGAGAGCGAAAATATCAGAAAATATTTGATGACAAAGAGAGACCTCCTTACTGACCTGGATAAAGACTTGAGTAATCCCTGGCATAGCAGGGTTAAATTGTTTAAAGGTAGTTGGATAGTAGAAATGTTAGTAGATGGTGGCAACAATAATTGTGTTATCAGTGAATCCATGTCATTCTTATTTTAAAAGCAAAGATCTTAATGAAGTGAGGTTGGAAAAATCCAATGAAAATAAAAATGATTTTACACAGACATACACACAGACACATTCATATTCATATTCTTACTCATATTACTTATATGTAAGGGTTTAGGTCTATATATATGTTATATATAGTATGTTTTAAATGTGTGTTATGTATGTGTACACTTTGAGACTAACTAAATTTTATTTGTAATGTGGCTGTTGTGCCCACAGGAAAAAATGACAATAAAGGTTATTTAATCTAATCTAATCTAATCTAACCTAACCTAACCTAACCTAACCTAACCTAACCTAACCTAACCTAACCTAACCTAACCTAACCTAACTTAACTTAAACTAATCTAATATTCATATTCACATGAAGGAATGCTGAATAATAGCAATAACACTTAGTCTTATATACCACTTCATAGTGCTTTACAGTCCGCTCTAAGGAGTTTACAGAGTCAGCATATTGCCCCCACCAAAAATCTGGGTCCCCATTTTACTGACCTCAGAAGGATGGAAGGCTGAGTCAAGCCTGAGCCGGTCAGGATTGAATTCCTGACAGTGAGCAGTGAATTAGTCTGCAATACTGCATTCTAACCACTGCGTCCTTCATGGGCCAATATTAAGTATTAGTCATATTTTATTATTTTCTATACACCTCAGATAATACACCACAACACACTCTCTCTCTCTCTCTCTCTCTCACACACACACACACACACACACACAAACACACACACAGGTGCAAACACACACACACACACACACACAGAGAGAGAGAGAGAGAGAGAGAGAGAGAGAGAGAGAGAGAGAGAGAGAGAGAGAGAGAGAGAGAGAGAGAGAGACTATTTTCCTAAGAAGCTTAAAAATGATGCCAAGGGGAAAATTTGTACTGAACTTATGAAAGAAGGTGACGTCCAAATGTGATCTAATAGGATGCTTGGAAAAGAAAATCTCATTAACCTTTTCTCTATACATTTTGTTAGCCTTTAATAAGGAGGCCAGATGTTGCTCTGGATCTTTTTGTTCTTTTCCTTCCCCAAGGCCTGTAGATTTCAATCTACAGAGTAAAAGACAAGGATGGCAAGGTAGAAGCCCAACAGACTTTAACTTCATTTAGCATTTCCGAGGATAACTGCTTTCTTGATAACTATCTCAGTCTTTTGGGATATTTATGGATAAAAAAGCATTAAATAAATGTTGCATGTGTTGTACTGTTTTTTAAAATTCAGCACTTATTAACTGAAGTACAGCTTTCACCTATGCTAGAAAATGCAGATATAGCTCGAGAAAATGAGATAGATAGATAGATAGATAGAGCGAGCTACAGACAGATCTTCCTAATACTTTATACAATGACAGTATCAATAGGAGCATCTATTACTGTTGTTTATTTTCTATTTTTTTCCAAAATGTTACATCAAAGACAATTTTGTTTCATCAAAAATATATCATCTCTCTACTATTTAGCTAGAAGAACAATTATGATTCTAACAATTCAGTTCTAGCAAACGAAAGAAGAAAGTCAAATAGTTGCATTTCTGATTTACCCTCTTTTCATTCAATTTATTGTAAATGGTTGGTCTCATATCTCTTTATTAATCTGAGTACTGCTATGATAAAACCGTAGCTTGGGCATTCAAAATTTTCAGTTTGGGGATTATTCCCCAGAAATCTTCTTTAAATTCTTAGGATTTTTCTTTTCCAAAACCAGCATGACTAACAATTGCTTGTTTCCAAACACCTGGTGATCTCTAGAGTTATTTGATTGTATATACGATCATTTTCACCCAGTGGACCCATGGCTTGTAGATGGGAATTGTAGTTTAATACCTCTGTATGCTACTAGGCTTATGAGTGTTATTTTGATAGAGTTTTGCTATACAATTCCAATTTGATTCTTTAATCACCACATTAAACCTTTTGGCATAGCATAAAGCAAAGGTAACCTTTTGTAGAAGGTTGCAAAAATTGTCAGCATAGATGTAGACCCAAGATGTTCTACCAACAGCCCCTTTAAAAGCAACGGCCAACAGAGATGAGTGAAATACATTTGAAATTATATCTTCGAAGGCAAAACTATTTCACCCTTGGCTTTCCTTTTTTTAAAAAAAAAATATATCTGCCTTCCCTTTCCCCTGAGTTCCTTCAGTTCTTAAGAGAAGTTGCTTTCAGTATGAGAAAATGATGCTGTCTGTTAAAATCCCACATACATTTAGTTCAATTATATTTGATTCCATTCACTCACTGTCTTCAAATGAGTTTATTCTCCATGGTAAAGATGCAAAGGATTGCAGATTAAGTACAATGCTTAAAACCTTCTTAAACAGATGGAAGTAGTTCCACTGATCTTTAGTTCAAGTCAATTGCCCATGATATGTTTGATCTTTCTCAAATAACCAACAGTGTGTACATAGCTACAGTATAAGATGTCTGCAAATGTCTCCATTTCAGCATGATCGTTTTGTATGTGAAACGTCATAGTATATTTTAAAATACTTGAGGGAGATGGTTAGGCTTGAACTTGCCCTTGCTAAGCAAGGCAGTTCTTAAGTGAGCTTTGACTCATTTTACAACCACCTTTCTTGCCACAGTTGATAAATGAATCACTACAGTTGTGAAGTTAGTAACATGGGTGCTAAATTAATCAGGCTTCCCCATGGAGAATGTGGCACTAGGTGATCACATGACCCCAGGACACTGCAACTATCATACATACATGCCAGTTACTAAGCGGTCAAATTTTGATCATGTAACTTTGGGGGATGCTGCAACAGTCATAAGTATGGAAACAGGTCAGAATTCACTTTTTTCAGTGCCGTCATAAGTTTGAACAGTCACTAAAGGAATGGTTTTAAGTCGAGGACTACCTGTAAAAGCATCATCTGATGTTATCTGTCGTTCTTCCCTCTTGATACAAACCAGCATTTTGATAACTTCGCAATGAAAGAATTGTATTTATTTGTGCTTTGATTTGCTGTTTCCAGCAATGTCTTTGGAATAATATACAACATCTCTCCTAATGCCTATGTAGATTAATCATTTGAACAACTATATTGCAAGCCACAAAGTTTTGTAAATTGTGTTTTATATAATGGGCAGGGTGAACTAGATAACTTCATGGACATATTGATATAGCATTATTGAGAACAATATAGAAGTAGTTTAACATTGCCTTCTTCACTACCAAGACTGTTGGCTAGACTGGGAAGTTGAAGAAATATCTTCCAAGATATTTCTTCAACTTTCCAGTCTAACCAACAGCTTTGATATATTTCTTGGTGGTCTACAATCCGACTCTTGATCAGGTCCACCTTAATGAACTCTTTTTGAATGTCTCAACAATAAACATTGAATATTTAGTTGCATTTTTCTGTAAGGCTTTGATTATTATTTTAACTGGGGTTTTATTTTCAGGGATAATTTAATCTTTTAATTCTCTTTTAACTTTGCATTTTATATTGATGTGATTTTAAAATGCCCTGTAAACCGCCCTGAGTCCTTCGGGAAAGGGCGGTATATAAATCTAATAAAATCTAAAAATCTAAAATCTAAATAGCCTTTATGAATGGTAATATACCAAAAAGAAAAAAGAAAAAGTAAAGTCAAAGAGATAGAACAAATAATACAAATGGAATTACCGGTAGTCGAGATTAACTTCCAGTCAATTGATAGTTCAGTGGAATCAATTAATCCCAATGCTGACTAACTTTCATAGCATTCAGGAATGACCTGACAGAAGCAGTGACACATGCAGCACTGGGACTGTTCATAATCCTAATACTGGCAAAAACCTGTATGTATTATCAGCATTATGGACCAAATGCCTTACCCAGGTCAAGAAACAGTCAAACAACATCTTTAAAAAAAAAGAAAGAATCACAGCTACCCACACTATAGTGTGGCCAAATCATCCAATCAGCTATTCTAGGATTAGTCTAGAAACCATGTTAAGCAGACACAGAACTGACAAGTCTGCTGAAAACTTTATGGGAAAAATGCTTTTTTTAAAAAAAAAATCAAATGTGCTTGAGATTTCATTTCTAAAGCACTCTGTGGCCACCCAGGACTTTGTAAATTTTATGTGTTAGGCTTTATTCTTTAGTGTGTTTTAATAATTCATGTTTCACTGCTTAATTATACAAAGAGAATGAGAGAAAAAAAGTGATGTTCTGTGGGATTTCTGCCACTGCAGTTCTTCACTTCTCTTTGTGTGGATTCTGCACAACATGTGCTTGTTCTGATTACAGATAAATAGGGGTTGTTGTTGTTGTTTTTTTAAAAAAATACATTGAAATATTGATGCACGCCAACTTTGGAAGGAAAACTTTTATAAAAATAAATAAATAAATGGCTAAAACACTGTTATTATCTTCCTTAAAACTGATAGATTTTGTGGCTCCTGCAGAATGAATATAGAAGAAAACCTACATTCTGGATTTTTCTTCTAATTTTTATGCCACTGATAATAATTTAGATCGCTCATAAAAATAATCTAGTGGAAAACTCCATTGATGAAGATGGAATTTAAACACCAGGTCTATTTCAAGGATGACAAATGTCTGCAGCCAAAACTCAACAGGACTAAAGGTGTATTTCAACCGTTAAAACCTGGACTGTAGACTGAGCACCTAGCTAAGTCACCTGGGGATCTTTTTCAGAATTGTTAGAGATCCTGTTTTTCTGTTTCTTTGAGATTATTTCTAGATTTGTGCCAGAACATAAATGTTTGTTGGAGAACTGAGCAGCAGCAGCCCTTTTTGGAGGATATTCTTCCGAACATAGAGTACTGAAAGTTATTAAGTAGCAAGGTGTCCCGCACACAGAGACACAAAACAGACAGACACACACACACACAACACAGAGGTACAAAAACACAAACACATACTGCTTTAGATGCAGAGAATGGGTTTAGCCTAACTGTCAGGGATACTAACAAAGTAAAATCTAGATTCAGTAAGAAAGGCATAAAAAAAGAAAATCCTTGTTTTATATTGTATCTTGAAGACAGGGAAAGAAGGGTGAGAGGGCAAAAGGTGAAAAAGAGAGGAAGGAAGGAAGGAAGGAAGGAAGGAAGGAAGGAAGGAAGGAAGGAAGGAAGGAAGGAAGGAAGGAAGGAAGGAAGGAAGGAAGGAAAGAAAAAGAGAAGGAGTGACAGAGAAAGAGAGAAAGACTCCCCTTTGCTTTGAAACACAAAAACACTTTTACCTGACCTTGATCAAACTCATAGGTTGGCATACACAAATTAGATGCAGTGTCCCCAAAACTGTGTTCAAATCTTTATCATTTTTTTTCATGTGCTTTGTTGATAATGTATAAGTAGTCCTGTTCTGATGGAGAAGCAACACTACATACACCCCAGAGCTTTTGTGGTAAAGAAGAAGCAAATTTGACAGTGGTGTGTGGTTTCTCATTTTCCCTATAATTCATAATTTCCCTTATATTTGCGTTAATTTGTTTTAGTTGTATGAATTGGTATATATCAAGAATATTTTTAGAATTCAGAATAAAGGATGGAGGGGGGAAATTAGAGGGAGAAGCCTAAATAAGTTTTTAAAATATATTTTCTTTCACATTTTATCTAATATACTCTTTTTATGTATCTTTCTTGTCATACAGTTCTTTTGCAAATCATTTCCCCCATTTTACATATTCCCCTAATAATCTCTGCCTGCTTTTCCACAAATCTATAGATTTTGATGTTTAGTTTTAGTTAAAAAAAAATTCACAAAATTGTGAAAGTCACAAATATTGGCAGGCACACAAATGCATTCTGATTTGTCTGTATGTTTTGGAAATGGAACTAGAGTAAGGCTATATAAATCTTGAGACCAAACAAATATTTCTTCAAACCCCAAGCAACTAAGAACTGCTCTGAGATGGGGGGGAAAAACCCTCAAGTACCAGAGCGCAGTGAATTGTAAACAATGGAGAAATAATATAAGGAAATACGGATCCACATTATCAGCAAGGAGAAAATCCTCATAAAAAGGCATGTCTTGGTTTTTCAGTTGTTTTTCTTTTTTTTACAAAACTGCTCAAGAAAATCTCAAACATTTTGAGCTGTTTCCTAATGAAACTAAAGGGCCCTCACTCAGTATTAAGTTGAGCTAGTTGGCTGGACCTGCTTTAGGCTGCAAACGCTCTGGATTCTGTGTAATGGCTATAATTGTTGGAAGAGGCCAGGCCACGAAGCAGAGTGACACCACCTATTGTGTCAAAAGATCTAACTCCCTTTGCTCTCTAAATCTGGATCCTAATTATAATCTTGCCTTTACAAAAGCTATGTGAAGTCTTTCATGCTGGCTAACTCTTATAAATTATAGCTGCCTTATGAAACAGCCTGCCGCCATTGTTTTGCTTCAAAGCCAGGGAACCATTTGAGTATCCTAGATCAAGCTGACTTTTTATTGGATTTCCCTTGAGTGCTTACTTTCAACTCCTGAGAAGGGCCTGCCAAAATGCTGTCCTGTAGATGTTGAATAACAAGACAAATGAGGGCAGAATATACACCGTTCTGAAGGTGAAAGGCTATGGTTTAATTTGGCAAAAGGGCTTTAAATTAGACGGAGGCATAGGCTGTCTTCCCATTATTTTATACCATTAGCTTGGATGTTGAGAACATTTTCAAATGGCTCCACTTATGAAATCCTCCAAAGCTACATGATCGTCTCCTTACTCGAGAGGTGAGGGATGCAGAATGGCGAGACAAGGATTAGTGTAACCTTGGACTGTTCTGATCAGAACTTTGGGCTAAGTCCCCGATGACAAAACTTGCAGCAAAGAATCAGATGGCTCACTCTCCACAGACTCTAATCTCCAGCAAAATAGGGCAGTGAGCAGCAATAGCATTAAAGCCACATATAATGAAACTCATCATTTAAAGGCTGACCACAAATCCATTTACACAGGCAACAAAGTATGTATAATTACTTTGCTTTAGAAACTGCTTTAAAGCCTAGAATTCAGAAACATTGTTCTCTCAGTTATTTGGTTCTCTGGCAGTTTAGCTAACTTGCTTCTTCTTCTTTTTTCTTTTTTTTAAAAAAAGCTTCTATTAACTGTAATTACTTATAATGGGTTTTTATTCTATATGGAGGCCATTTTTAATGATAGAAAGCATTGGCTATGCAGATTTTTCTTCTGATTTTTTTCTTTTAATTCTATAAATGAACTGCCAACATCCTTTCAAAACAAATTTTTTACAAACATTATTTATCATTTTGAACATTGCCAAACAATTTTTAAGAAAACAATTCTCAACAACTTTGTCAAAAGCTATGCAGAGCCTCCTAATCAGGTTCTTCTTTTAGTTTTGCATTGCTTAAAGCTGAACTTTCACCCACAAAAGTTGTGTATTCATATCAAGAAACAGCATTTCTATATAAACTACATGCACGGAAGCTGAGCCTCAAAATCAAGTACACAAAAGGAGAAATATTTTTTTTTTCCCAATGCTCTCCTGGGACTAATTCTTACTTGCAGCTACACAGCATTTTTATGTTTTCCACTTAAACCAGAAAATTAGCTGGCAAACATTTATGAATCTTAATTAAACTCTATAGCAAAATTCCTCAGGAATGCATTGCAAACATGACAATTTGGAATCTTTAGCAAAGCAAGAAACACACACATGGATACACTCATTCTTCTGGGTCCTTTATCCAGCTCTGTAAAAGCAACATAGATGGTTTTGTATTTGAAATATCTGGAACCTGTGTGTGTATGTGTGAGTTTATGTGCTCATGTGCACATTTAGCATTGTATTGGTTTGCATAAACTTCAAATGCACAAAAGTCATTCTTATTCCTCCTCCTTATTCTTATGCTCTTTTTATAAAAACCTAGAAGTTTTAAATATGACAAAACTTATGAAAACAAATCTGAGGAACAAAACAGAAAATATCTAGTATTGATGCCACCTCTAAGTGAGATGGGCAGCATACAAGTCAAATAAATAAATATGGGGGTGTCTATTGCTCTTCTCTGGCTCTCCTTTAACTGATGATATGAACTGCTAATGTTCCTATAAAAAGAGGTAACTATAGACTTAATGCTATATTCCAGGGACCTCTAAACTTGGCAACTTTAAGACTTAGAATAGAATAGAGCTGGAAGGGACCTTGGAGGTCTTCTAGTCCAGCTCCCTGCTCAAGCAGGAGAACCTATACCATCTCAGACAAGTGACTGTCTAGCCTCTTCTTAAAAATCTCCAGTGATGGAGCACCCACGATTTCTGGAGGCAAGCTGTTCCACTGGTTGATTGTCCTCACTGTCAGGAAGTTTCTCCTTAATTCTAGGTTGCTTCTCTCTTTGTTCAGTTTCCAAGCATTGTTTCTTGTCCTGTCCTCTGGTGCTTTGGTGAATAACGTGACCCCCTCTTCTTTGTGGCAGCCCCTCAGATACTGGAATACTGCTATTATGTCTCCCTTATTTCTTCTTTTCTTAAGACTAGCCAGACCCAAGTCCTGCAGCCGTTCTTCATATGTTTTAGTCTTTAGGCCTTTGATCATCTTAGTTGCTCTTCTCTGAATTTTTTCCAAACTCTCAACATCTTTTTTGTGATATGGTGACCAAAATTGGCTGCAGTATTCCAGGTGTGGTCTAACTAGGTTGAGGAATTTTGGGTGTTGAAGTCCACAAGTCTTAAGGTTGGCTGGGTATTTCTGGGTGTTGAAATCCACAAGCCTTAAAATTGTCAAATTTGGAGACCTCTGTTATATTCCAAGATAAGGGATCCATGTGCTCAGGCATCACAGAGGACATAGCAAAATTGGCCCAGCCAAAGTCAAGCCTCAAACATTTATATTGTCAATTAGCCTAACCAACAGAATAATGTTAACTCTGGGAAAAGCAAATACATACATATCAGCTACATTTACTAGGCAACCCAATAATAGTTTAGAACAGGAGTGTCAAACTGCCGGTCCACAGGCCAGATGCGTCACACAGAAGCCACACCCACCCCAGCAAGAGCAAAAAAAGTCACTAAACATCGCAACACATCACGTGACGGGGCAAGATTAACACCTCTGGTTTAAAAACTAAAGAGTGTTTGGGCTCAAATCACCACCTAGGGATTATTGTGTTTTATCTTCCACATTGCCTTGAATGTTTGTATAGCAGGAAGATGTGTATAAATAAATCAGTCCAGACATCCATGCACTAACTAGAGCAATTGGAAGTAGTTGTGAGACTTAGTTCTCACCAAACCCAGTTGCTGCCTGTTCTCTTCTCTTACAGTCTGTGGTTCCCTGCATTGCCAAAAGAAGAGAGTTGGAAAACTGAGATTCCTGCCCCAAAGCAAGGACTGTTCAGTCCATTGCACAGCTCGGTGGAGAGAAAGAAGAATTTGGACTAAGATCTCAATCTAATTTAGATGGAGATTAATGCAGAAAAGGTAGTTTGAGATTACTTGCATAATTATATCACTATTGCTTCAGTTGTGATTTTGTTTTCATCGGAGAAGATCTGGGAAGCTAATCAACTAAAGAAGTGAATGCTATACTATCCTGGTTGCAAGGCATGTCTCAGAAAAAAAATGACCAATGTGGTGATGCAATTATTTCAATTGTTTTATAGGATGCCTGTTATCGGGTAGATGGGAGAAAAAATGTCTTTCAGAGATCTTCTTTTCTGTTAGTGAATGATGGAAAACTTGTCCCCATATTCTTGAAGCAAGGTGATGCCCGAGTCAGAGAAATATGATGACAAAAGTCACTGCAGTGTGGGGTCCTTGATGCTCTCTGAGCTTGGTTGGTTTTTTTTTTTACAGATGTTTCATTACCCAACTAGGTAACATCTGTTCAGAGCAAACCCAACTCCCTTCTAGCACTTATGGGTTGGGTAATGAAACTTCTGCAAGAAAACAACCAAGCTCAGAGAACACCAAGAACTCCATAGTTCAATCCTGAGCTACAAATATTCTCTTCTATCAGTATTGCAATAGGATTAACATCTTAATTCAGCAGAGAAACTACTAAATGTGTGTGTTTGTGTGTGTGTGTGTGTGTGTGTGTATTTGTGTATGTGTGTGTGTTGTTTCACTATCAAATATCAAAGCAAAAGAATATGCAGAACGGACACATCCTTACCTTAAAGACATACCTAAATCCTTTGATGTTCAACAATGCCCTCTCCCGATATTTCTAAATTATGAGTGACAAACAACATACAATATGAACTTTAAAAATAGTCACAGGCCATCTGCTGCTCATTTCTCTTTGCAACAGAAGGTAAAGGTTAAAAAAAACCTGAATTCTTTTAGAGCATGAATGTAGCTGGATAACTGTTGTTAGCATAAAGCACCGTCTGCCACCATCACATCCTGGAAATATGATGTTATGTACAGTATTATGGGCATAATGTATAACCTCAATCAGGCTGACCATTTATCACCATCCAGAGTCACTGTGGGTGAGATGGGAGGTTTCAAAATTTAATAAATAAACAAACTTAAAAATATATGGACTTTTGTGAGGTGTATAATTCCTGAAACATATATTTTTCCAATTCATATTGGTGGTAATAGTAATAGTAGCAAATGTTATTGCTTATTTTATTTTGTTAATCATTTTTACTCATTTAATTATATCCTGCCTTTAGTATTTTTACAAATAGCTTAAGGCTGTCAACATCTCCAACATAACTTTTTCCTCCTCCTACTTTTCCCACAACAACAACTCTGAGGTGGTTTAGGCTGAGAGAGAGAGTCTGGCCCAAGGTCACTCAAATGGCTTTCATGACTAAGATGGGATTAGAACTCAGGGTCTCCTGCTTTCTAGACTGATGCCTTAACCATGATTAGACCAAATTGTCAGATCATACGTAGTGTTTGTGTCTTTTAAGTCTTTTAATTTCATCAGGGGTATCTTGGAATACACAATATACAATATAATGGTGAGCCAGTTGGGTCTAGTGGTTAATGTACCAGTCTAGAAAGCAGGAGACCCTGAGTTCTAGTCCTGCCTTAGACATGAAAACCAGCTGGGTGACTGGATGTAGAAGAGACCAGATAAACCTGCCTTCTACAGAGTGATAGAGCTGAATTTAAAAACCAGGACTAGCATCCAATTAAGAAACAATAATTTTGTGTGGCATTGAAGGCTGACATAAGCAAGAAAACAGAGGTTATGCCATTTGTGCATTGCTGATTCATTGGGATGCATTTCAGGTTTCTGCTATTTCCCCCCATCAGCGATTGTATGCCTTGATGGAGTTAGATTCATCCTCAGAGAATAGTTGGACAACTATTTTAAATACACCCTAAGTGTTATTGAATTTATTATCTTTAATCACTTGACCTCTGGTAATGAACTATTCTATAAATGTTATGCATTATGCTCATATAAATGGAGAGAAAGAGTGAGAGCGATTTGGTTGGTGGAGAGCACATTCATCTTGCAAAGAGAATAGTAGCTCAAAAAAAAAAAAAAAGCAGAATGGCAGCTTTGTGCCCTGTCTAGTGGCATCACAACCATTTGGCCATGGCACAATGGCAGCTTTGTGCCCTGTCTAGTGGCATCACAACCATTTGGCCAGGGCACAATGGTGTGAATTCTTTTGCATCTAAAACAGGGGTGTCAAACTGCCAGCCCACAGACCGGTTGCATCATGTGGAGGCTACGCCCACCCAAGCTCCGGCAATGCGAAAAAAGTTGTGATATGTCATGACACGTCATATGACGCGGTGAGTTTGACACCTGTGATCTGAAAGATATATAGTGGGGTATAAAGAATTGCTTAGTTAGCTATGGCAATATGCAACTGAATAGGCTTGACGTCTAAATACTTCCACCTTTTTCTAAGTAACTACTTAGCAAGCTGTGCAGATTATTATTATTATTATTATTATTATTATTATTATTATTATTATTATTATTATTATTAATTTAATTTGTATACCGCCCTTCTCCCGAAGGACTCAGGGCGGTGAACAGGGCAATACATAAAAACAAGATACAAAAATTAAAAATTATTAAAAAGTAATTAAACAGTGCCCATAATAAATTAATACAGATTAACAGTTAAAATCCATTTAAAAAATCCAACCCCGTCCCATCAGGCCAGGCCAGCTTGTTCAAAGAGATGGGTTTTAAGATCGCGCCGGAAGGCGCGGAGATCGGACGCCATCCGGAGCTCGACCAGAAGATGGTTCCAAAGATCCGGTGCACCCACAGAGAACGTCCTCCCCCTGGGGGCCACCAGTTGGCATTCTTTGACCGGTGGCACCCTGAGGAGGCCCTCTCTGTGGGAGCGTACTGGGCGGAGGGAAGTTGACGCCGGCCGCAGGTGCTCCCCAAGGTATTCCGGACCCAAGCCATGTAGGGCTTTGTAGGTCATTACTAACACCTTGAATCATTGTATTGTAAAATGATTGCATCATTGTATTGTAAATCACTCTTGCCTTTGAGCTTTTTATCTGTGTTCATATTTGTTACAATTAAGATAAAGAGTACAGCCTAAGTTTTCTAATCAAACACCTGGAGTGAGGAGGCTGGGGAGGCAGGCTAGAAGCAATGTTTCCCATAAAAATAGTCTTGGCAAAGGGTCAATTGTTGGGGTACCTAGGTTATGAATAAAAGATGGCACCAGACCATGACCAGAGAATCGCTATTATTCTTTCTATCACATAAACAGGTAACAGTAGCCCCGGATAATTTCAATCCTGGTGTAGAGCTCACATTCTAGGGAGGATCTGTGCAACTGCTGACTCCAGGAGGCGATTTATTGAGTAGATTAAAAGGTTTAGGGCCTTGGCTTGGTTGTAATTTTTTTAAATTACTTCTGTTTTGTTGTTTTGTATCATGAGTCACTCTGAATCACAAGAAAGAAATCAGTGTCTAGATGGTCTTTGGGCGGCAAAGATCACTACTGTACCCTCCATTGTTTAGGCCCATGGCATTCTCCTGCATGCACAAACTGGCTGCTGGTTTTGCTAGATTTCCCAGGCTTGGACAAGTGGGAGTTCCAGAAGGGATTTTTTTTTTTTTGTGTGTGTGTGTGTGTGTGTGTGTGTGTGTGTGTGTGTGTGTGTGTGTGTGAGAGAGAGAGAGAGAGAGAGAGAGAGACAGAGACAGAGACAGAGACAGAGACAGAGACAGAGAGAGACAGAGAGAGAATGATTGCACAGAATACCATGTATTATTTTGTGTTTGCAACTAAAGGAAAATTATTTGCATGTAGAGATAAGACAAGAAACTGTAAAAGGAAACAAAGGAACTGTACTATACAATATGTGGTGATGGGGGGAATCTACATAGCTCCATTTCTAAAAAAGCTTTCCCACCCCCATTTTCCCCCTGTTGTTTTCTTAAGCACAATATTAGGAATTCCCAAAAGCACCCAAGAAGGAAATCCTCCTTTTTACAAGAATCATTAAACTGCTCAAAACAGCATCCTCTCTCCAGCTGCCCTTTGGAAGCTTAATCACTTGCTACAGTGCCAGGTTAATGTGCTTATAAGTTAGAATATATTGCATGAAAGAAGAGAAGAACGTAACTCACATCTTTAAGGGAACAGAAGAGTTTATTACCAACAAAGAAGCCGAAGGTGGTCCTAAAACATACTTTGCAAAGTGGGATTTCCATTTACTAGTCCTTGAAATCTGCCAGGAGAAAGGAAATAAAATAAAATAATAATAATCCAAGCCATGGTCATCCAGCTGTATTTTGATGCACTTTAGAATAGCTCTCCTCTGGTTCTCATTCATCATCTGCGAGATGGCCCAGATGCCATGCAAAACACAGAGAAGCACCTAGTCAGCTATTTGACTGCAAATAAATGACGGTAATTCTGATATTTATGATGGCTCGATGACATAACAGCAAGGAGCTTATTAAAACAATAGCTGAAGAGTGATAAAGTAGCTGACAGCTAGCAGGAGGAGGGGGAAATGTCTCCCTCGCTTCTCCTAAGACAACTGCTGGAAGAGAGGAAGAAGGCTGAGGGCAGAGGAAACGGAAAGGCTGGAATTTAAGGGCCAGATCCTCACACTGGTTGCTCCTTATAGGAGACTTGGTGAACCCAGCAAGCTGTGAACTCTGCAACAAATTGAACTGAAGCCATATTCACTGCATTTTCGGTTGCCACATACTTAGTAAAGAAGGAGGGAAGGGGGTACAGTTCTGGGTTAGCCAAAACAATCCTCATGTATGGGAACCAAGGTCATTACTGATAACATTTTGGCAGGCTGGAGAGCTGGGAGGAGTGCCTGTGCATTTTCTAACAATTGGCGAATGTGATTTATGACATCAAATTGGGGAGGGAATTGCAACTTGCAACTTTGTAACCTAGGGGAGGGGAATTTACTCTTGGGTTCACCTTTGTATGTGCTGTTATTATGTAGCCAAATAAAACTGTTCTTTCAGGAAGAATTCCTTGCCTTGAAGTTCTTTTAATTGGCCTCATCTACTGGAACCATGACACAAACTTCATCAGCCTATCCATGTTCACAAGCACATAGGAGGCAGATGAGGGGGGGAAAAAGGGAGGGTATAACCCAGAGATTTGATTCTAAGGTGAAAAGAAACATCTACCTCTTGTATCCATCTGCGTGGAAATAACCTCGTTCTTTTTCTCATGTTGCAACAGAAACAACACAAGGCACAGTGTTTTACTATTATTACAACTATTTTTTCTAATTTCCCTTCCGTGTCCTTTCTCAATTTGTGTCTTTGATTCAGAAAAGAGCTCCACTGTTTGAAGCATTAACACATGGATTCATATAGGTGGGAGCAGAGATCGGTTTATAGTTTTGAAATTCACTGCTAGATCCACCCTGCAAGAAGATCAACCACCACTTTGAAAAACGGCCCCTACATATCTAGATATCTTCATTCTTGAGAGACTAAAATCTTCCTAGTCATATCTCAGAGGTTCTCTTTCACTGTGAAACAGGATTCATATTTCTTTTTTACTTTTTTCCTCAGGTGAGGATGTGACAAAAAGGGAGTAAAAATAACTAAAGTTGCAGCCACAACCATGGAATCGAAGCTGTGCCCTTTTTTTAAACGTGCAATTTACACGCAATGCCCAGGATCATGCTGCAGCTGAATAAGCACAGCTTTGGCCAGCAAAATCCATTTTTTTGGTCTTCAAATCTGAGGTGCTTATAGTCCAATATTTCTAAACTCATCCCTTTGAATAGTGTCCAAAGTTTAATATTTAATATACCGTTAAAGTAAACGCTAAGAGCTAAAGAGCTATCTGCCAAACATTTGCTTACATTTTTTTTAAAAAAACCACTTGCTAAGAAAAGGAACAAATGCCAGAAACATTGAGAATGTCATTAGGGGGAATCCCCTCCCTTCTTCCCAGACATATGGGAGGAAGAGCAGGATCTCCTAAAAGGTTAGAATGAAAGAGAAACCAGCCTTGAAAATAGCCTAGTTCAAACTCATGTACGACTTAACATAACATACCGAGTAACTTGAGTTGTGAAAAATGATTACCAGTGAACCGTTTGTGCGAACAATGTGGTTCCCATAATCTGACCCATTCAATTGTCTGGCTGGGACATTCCAGAGTAACTAAAATCTCTGGATATTCTTCCATGGAACCTCTATGTAGAGCATTTTGTCTTAACCAGCAAGTAAATCACTAATTTTTGAGCATGAATGATGGGATACGTTTTATGCTATATTTGAAAGACCTGCAGGGAGCATCAGCAAAAAACACTTAGTGCTACTGTTTTAAATAAATAAATAAATAAATAAATAAATAAATAAATAAATAAATAAATAAATTTATTTGTATACCGCCCTTCTCCTGAAAGACTCAGGGTGGTGAACAGGGCAAACATATAAAAATACAAAATACAAAAATTAAAAAGGAATTAAACAAGATGCCCAAGTTAACAATAGATTAAAATACATTTAAAACAACAATAAAATCCAAACCCCATCCCCCATCAGGCCAGGCCGGCTTGTTCGAACAAATAAGTCTTCAGATCGCACCGGAAGGAGCGGAGGTCGGGCGCCATCCGGAGCTCAACCGGCAAACGGTTCCACAATTCCGGCGCTCCCACAGAGATAGTGATCAAAATAGTGATGTCCAACCTTGGCAACTTTAAGACCTGTGGTGTTCAGCGCCCAGGATTCCCCAGTCAGCTTGGCTGGCTAGGGAATTCTGGGAGTGGGCGTCCACAAGTTGCCAAGGTTAGACACTCATAGTTTAAAATAATGTTATGCTCTTAATATTCACTCAGAAGTTAAGCTCCAATCTGTGGTGTTGAAAGAAAAAATCTTCATGAGGGTCCAATCCAAGCTGGAAATAAACAAAATGGAAACTGGTTTAGAAAGAAGGTTGCAGTTTATTGAAGAGCAGAGTCAGACAGAAAGATGGGAAAGCTCTTGGAAATCTGACCACATGTAGCTGGGAGTGGTGGTTTTTATACTATCTGGGGCTCTTGAGGTTGTTTCCTGTTCCTGTTTGAGGCTTTGTATTTGCTGTGTCATGTACTTTGACCTGAGTCTAAGTGTGCCCTTTTGGTATTGGTGGGTTAATCCTATTATGTCCCCAAAGATCACGTCTTTTAGAGTTTGGGTGGGGTATATAGATTTTAGGGGTCTTTATCTTCCTAATTTCACATCTTCTAGCTTCCTGGCTCCCACCTTTCTGAATAGGATTATCAGAACTGCTTTTCTACAAACCTGATTTCTGCTTGGGGTAGAGACACATGGGGCGGGTGGTGGTTTCTGCCTAAGATTTTCTATATTCCTTTGGGGAAATATATTCTGCCTTTGAAACATTCCCCCCAAATATTTCTTTCTCTGGGGGGGGGGACTGGCTTCCCACAGTGGAATCAGAATAACAGAGTTGGGAAGGGATCAGGAGGTCTTTCAGCCTACAGCTAAAGCAGGAATCCTATACCATTCCAGACAAGTGGCTGTCCAGTCTCTTCTTAAAAGCCTCCAGTGATGGAGCATCCAGAGCTTCTGAAGGCAAGCCGTTCACTGGTTAATTGTTCCCACTGTTAGGAATTTTCTTCTTAGTTCTAGATTGAAAATAAGCTAAGAGTTTTAGAATTGCAACCTTTGGTAATAATCCCATATGTTTGTATGGGATCTGTGAAATAAGTGAAGTTTATTTTGATGAATTACATTCACGAGTATGATATAAAGGTGCTTTAGGAAGCTAACCAATAAAATCCTCGTAGAAGAAGGAACACCAAGCTATCCCAGTCTAAATTATTCAACCAGGAAGTAGTTTAACAACACTAACTCTTACAATACTAGCACATTTGTAATTTCTAATCACAAAAAGATCATTCTCCTTTGGAACACATGATTACTACCATCATAGGACAGATTCCAGCTCAAATAACAGAAAATGGATTGAGAGCTGAGAAGATAACTGTGCTTCTTATTTATGTGGGCAGATTAGAAAACCGTTTTTCCAAGGGACCACACACCACCACCACCACACACTGCCAAAACTGAGCACCAACTCTCTTGCAGTGGCGTAGCGTGGGGGGTGCAGGGGGGGCGGGCCGCACCGGGCGCAACATCTGGGGGGGGCGCGCTCGCACTGAGCTGCTCAGGGAGCCCCAAGGGCTGCACAGAGTCGGCTTGGCTCCGCTCTCGAGCTGCTCTTTCTTGCAAAGCGAAACGAGTCCGGCAGGTGAGATGGGCGGCCACATAAACTGAATAAAATAAATAGAAGCGCCCAACTCTCCGCCCAGGCTCAGGCCAACCGCAAGCGCCCCGCAGGCGCCCCGGCAGGCTTGGCCGAACGAAGACGGACCCGCCGGCCGGTTGGCCTAGCTTCATGCGCATGCATGGCTTTATTTAGCGGGGCTCACGTGCGAGCTTGAATGCAGCGGCTCTTGCAGGTCGGAGCCCCACCCAGCCGCCCTCGAGAGGGACCCGGAAGCATCCCGCATGCGCGCGACTCTTCTTGGAAAGTCTACGCCGCTGCGGGGCGCGTCTTTTCGGCGGTGCCATGACGTCACCGGGTTAGGGGGCGCAAATTGCCCCGGGTGCTGACAACCCATGCTACGCCACTGCTCTCTTGTGCTTTGATTCCTAAGTGATATCAATCTCGATGTCAATCTCTGTCTCTCTGTTCCCAAAAGAAGTGCTAGGAAAGTAAGCAGAACTCATGACAGACCAGGGGGTTGAAAGCAGAGCATCCTTGCCATGATCAGAATCCAGGGCAGTCTTTCAGGAGCATCCATGCTACCTGAGCAAACAGGTCAGATCTTCACTGTAACGCCGATCCATCCATTACAATGGTGTACAGGCTGCAGCTGTAGATCACTTTCACAGCCTCCAAAGCCGCTGAGTGCTTATCAGTATCATTCAAAGATCCACTGGAAAGTCATTCATTTCACTTTATGGTCCTCATTAGCCATTTGTATAGTTCTATAATTAAATATGTTCCTTTCTCATCAAGTTTTTCACTTTAGTAATGATACGACTGTGCCACAAACAGGCCTCACGCTGTTTGGTTGGGGACTTATTCATAGCATTTAATTGGTCACCCAGTGGTTAGCCAATAACCCTTTCAATGGGAAGCCACACTCTGAATGTTGTTAATGGGCTGGAGGCGCAGTGTTTGCCTCCTGGTACCCAGCAGTACTGGGAATAAAGCAATTTCCTCCACTGTGTTGTGTGCCCAATAGCTAATCCTTTCTACTCCTGAAATGCACACTATTTGGTTATAAGTATTTGTGCTGGCTTACTTACCGCTGGGTTGTTAATAGGCAGTGATTCTTCAATGCTCCTTCAGTGGAGTTACAGTCTGCTTGCTGACTGCTAATTAAAACAACTTTGCACTCTAAGACTACCATTAGAAGGTTGCCGGGTCAGGTTATTTAATGCAGCAGCCCTGTATTTAAGTGTGCTTGTGATGCCCCAAACATGAGGACGTTCTGCAAGCTCGAATGGCTGATATTGATTATCTCCAAATAAAAACGGGCTAATCTGCTAGATTTTCCAATTAGAATCAGCCAAATGTCTCTCCCCTTCCCTATTTCTGAAACTTGACTATTAAAAATGCAAGATTTCCCTATTTCCCACCCAACCTCACTGCTGCTGTGTTTTGCCTGCAGAATATTTTACCTGCTGTTGTTGATTTTTAAAAAAAAAATGCACAAAATGCTAACTAGATTGCTTCCAGTTGCAAAAAAAACACACCATAATGAGAGTGTGTATATATATATATATATATATATATATATATATATATATATATATATATATATATATATATATATATATATATATAAATTACTAACAAAGAATTAAGGGAGACTGAGATGCATCAAGGGAGAATTAAGGGAGAATTAAGGGAGACTGAGATGCATCTCCCTTAATTCTTTGTTAGTAATTTACACAAATATATGAACTGTCCGGTGTGAATACAGCCTGTTCGATGGCCTTCAAGATAGGCTGAAAACAGGAAATAAAGATTTGCCCCATGTTTGGGGCCTAGCAAGGTAATCTAAATAGTTAACATTTGACATATATATATATATATATATATATATATATATATATATATATATATATATATATATATATTCAGTAGTGAATTTGTTTCTAAGTAAATGTATTTTATTGCGTTAAGCTATAAATTAGTATCTTAGAAAAACTGTGTTCTGTTTTTGCAGGGTTTTTTTTAGTTCCCATTCTAAGTATTTATGTTTTATCATCACCTTAAGTTATGAAAAAAAAATGTCTGGAGACAATGTAATTGGCATTTGCATGTCTGATTTCTTCAATCTTCCCCCTCCCTCACCAAAATGTCCTTTGCCTAGCTTCTTATTATATAGACAGAGGCAGGCATTCAATGAGAAGTAGTCCTTCAAACGCTATTTTCTTGTACCTTCTTTTTCACATGACTGTATTCATTATGGCCTGTCAATAAACCTTAGGTTGCATAAAAATGTGAAAAAGAGAATGCACAATTGCAGTTTGGCTCAATAAGACTAGGAATAACTTTAGTTTCCAGGTTTCTTAATTAATAAAATTGTTAGCATTACTAATAATTTATAGTATAGCAGTACTATAGTTCAGACAAGAGGGAAGTTGCCAAATTCAGATCAGTTTCCTTTTTGTGTCAGGTTCAGTTTGTCAACAAAGGTGTTTTGTTTTGTTTGTTTTTTGGTTAGGAATAACATTTGTATGTATTTTGGTACATATTTTTCTAAAATATGCACCATTTACTTGAAGTTTTGTTTAAGGTACACAGCTTTGAAGAAACATTTTTTGCTAAAGTGTTTGCATATTATTTTCATGGCTTTGCACAGAGTTTTTCCTGGTATATATTTAGAACAGAACAGAACAGAACAGAACAGAACAGAACAGAACAGAACAGAACAGAATAGAAAGCTGGAAGGGACCTTAGAGGTTTTCTAGTCCACCCCCCACCCCCCACCCCCACCCCCCGCTCAAGCAGGAGAACCTATCATCTCAGAAAAGTGATTGTCCAATCCCTTCTTTTAAAACTCCAGTGATGGAGCACCCACGATTTCCACTGGTTAATTGTCCTCATTGTTAGGAACTTTCTCTTTAATTCAAGGTTGCTTCTTTATTTGACCAGTTTCCAACCATTGTTTCTTGTCCTGCCCTCTGGTGCTTTGGTGAATAATGAGACCTCCTCTTCTTTGTGGCAGCCCCTCAAATACTGGAATACTGCTATCATGTCTCCCCTATTTCTTCTTTTCCTTAGACTAGCCAAAACCAAGTCCTGCAGCCATTCTTCATATGTTTTAGTCTCCAGGCCTGCCAGTTTTTCATCCAAAGTGAGTATTACTAGTAATACTATCTTTGCTTTGTTTTGCCACTGTTGTTCTACTTCTATTTGAAGGTTTTTATCTTTTATGGTTTTCTGCAGTTGCTTCTCTTCTCTTCTGCTGTTTCCAGGTAATATAGTGTCCACTATCCAGATTTTTTCTCTGCATCAACAACGACCAAGTCTGGAAAGTTAAGTGATAGATGCTTGCCTATTTGAATACTAAAATTACAGAGCACTTTAGCTTCTTCGTTTTCTATTATTTTTCTATTTTGTGGTCCCACCATTTTTTGCTCACAGGCAAACATTATTTCTTGCAGAGCCTGGGTGGCATTAGAAATTCTGTTTATATAGCCATACAAAACAAACAGAGTGCACAGTCATCATGTGTTTTACTGCTTAACTGTTAGAAAGGAAACAGGAAACTCTACTCAGAAAAAAAGACATAGAATATCTTGCAGAAAACACCAAGCTGGCAGGAATATCCAACACTCCAGAATATAGGCTTAAGATACAGGAGGATCTGGACAAACCTGAACACTGGGTGCTATCTAACAAAATGAAATTCAATGGTGAAAAAAGTAAGATTCTACATTTAGACAAGAAAAACCAAATGTACAGGTATATTATAGGGGGTACCTTGCTCAATAGTAGCAACTGTGAGAGGGATCTTGGAGTCCTGGTGGACAATCACTTAAATATGAGCCAGCAGTGTGCTGCAGCTGCCAAAAAAGCCAACACAGTGCTAGGCTGCATTAACAGAGGGATAGAATCAAGATCACGTGAAGTATTAATACCACTTTACAATGCCTTGGTAAGGCCACACTTGAAATACTGCATCCAGTTTTGGTCACCATGATGTTAAAAAAAATGTTGAGACTCTAGAAAGAGTACAGAGAAGAGCAACAAAAATGATTATATAAAACATATAAGGAATGGTTGCTGGAATTGGGTATGTCTAGTTTAATGAAGAGAAGGACGAGGGGGGACATGATAGCAGTGTTCCAATTTCTCAGGGGCTGCCACAAAGAAGAGGGAGTCAAGCTATTCTCCAAAGCACCTGAAGGCAGGACAAGAAGCAACGGATGGAAACTAATCAAGGAGAGAAGCAACCTAGAACTAAGGAGAAACTTCCTGACAGTTAGAACAATTAACCAGTGGAACAACCTGCCTCCAGAAGTGGTGAATGCTCCAACACTGGAAGCTTTTAAGAAGAGACTGGATAGCCATTTGTCTGAAATGGTATAGGGTTTCCTGCCTGAGCAGAGGGTTAGACTAGATGACCTCCAAGTTTCTTCCAACATTATTATTATTATTATTATTATTATTATTATTATTATTATTATTATTATTATTATTATTATTATTATTATTATTATTATTATTAACTTTTATTCATAAAACATGAAACTCAGTCAACTGAACACTCAAACTGACTGGCCCCAATGGTTGACACGGGTTGCTGCCAGCATCCTATGTATCAACCAAGTATCTCCTTAAAATGTAAGATGTTCCAAGTAGCACAGTTTTTTGTAGCTTTGCTGGAGTTATTGCAGGAAGCTGCAATTTGTTGATGTATTTTGCAAAGTTTTTGGACATAGTTCCCAGTGCCCCAATGTCAATACACATTTCATCCATAATCATGCAGGTTCGATGGCCAGGTCATGGTATTTCATAATTTTTTCCAGTTCTTTTTCATCGACTCTAGCATCTCCTGGTACAGCGATATCAATCAACTGTACGCTTTAGTTCTCTATGACCGCAATATCTGGCGTGTTGTGTTACAAATGGTGATCTCTCTGTATTCGGAAGTCCCACAAGATTTTCACCCTCTCATTCTCGACAACTTTTTCCACCCTATGTTCCCAAGACTTTTCAGACACAGGCAAATTATATTTTTTACACAATGCCCAGTGGATTAGTTTAGCAACTCAGTCATGTCTAGCTTTGTAATCAGTTTGCGCAATTTTGCTGCACTCACATATTAAATGTGAAACAGTTTCAACTTTGTGGTTGCAAAATCGGCAATTTGGATTGTCAGTAGATTTTTGTATCTTCGCTTTCATGGCATTAGTTTGTAGAGCTTGTTCTTGAGCAGCCAGTATTAAGCCTTCTGTTTCTTTCTTGATGGTTCCCATCTTAAGCCATGCCCCTGTCAAGTTGTTATCACATTTTCCTTCAATGTTTTTCAAATGCTATCCATGCAAAGCTTTGGTTTTTCCATCTATTTAATCTGTCATCCAGCCATTTTTCCTTATATTCTGCCTTTGTTTCTGTTATTTTTATAATGCTCTCTGTTTTCACAGCCTGCGGCAATGTTTCTGTACTTTGATTTACATAGTCATTCAAACTTCGTTTTTTCTTCTTCTACAGTTTGGTGGATTTGCAGTAGCCCTCTGCCCCTTATTCTTCTTGGCAGGTACAACCTATCGATGTCACTTCGTGGATGTAGAACGTGGTGCATATTCAAAATTTTACACATTTTCGGACTTCCGGTGGCGGCGCGGCGCCGGAGACAGCCGTTTCGGGCTGCCCGCTGCTCAGCTGAGTTGTTTTCACCCGAAACAGTGCCGATCAGCTGTTCGGGTGGATTTGAAGCCCCCTCCTCGGGAGAAGAGGAGGGGGTGAGGCCCCAGGTAGGGGTTGAGTTCTCCGGGGCCGCCTGAGCTCAAAGCTTGGGCGGCTGAAGGATTGAACTCCCCCGTAGCCTGGGTTGCTCCCAGCTGTTCAGCGTCTCTGCTCCGGGAATTTTGGAGCAGAGCCAGGCGTTTGCGACCACCCCTGCCAGAAGGAAAGACCTTGGAATAAAAGGAGCAGGCAGAGCGGTACAGGAGGTCAAGGTGAAGAGGACTTTTATTTTTACTCTCTAGCTTAATGGACTTTATAAACTTAAAGTGAAAGTGCGCAACAAGTGAAAGTGAAAAGATGGCGGCTAAACCTCCCTCAAAAACTCTTCGGAGTGCGGGAACTTCCCCGGTGCAACAGACATCGTTGCAAGCTTTGCTTCCTCCTGCTGCACTGACATCGAAGGATTTAGAAGATGCTTTGGAAAAACAATCCCAGGTAATATCAGAAATGCTGGGTGACAAGTTGGCAAAGGTGGAGGAGAAATTGGAGAAATTGGAGGAGAGGATAGAAGAGAAGTTTAGTGCGATGAGGGTAGACATTTTGTCTATAGTGCAAAGCGTGGCTGAATGTGTGCAAAGTTTGGACGAAAAAGTGGAGGATCTGAGTCAAAAGAATGCTATATTAGAAGTAAAGGTACTGGAGAATGAAGATTTAAGGGATAGAATGGACGGAGAATTGAGTCTTGTCCAGTATCACCAGATGCAGTATGCTATCAGAATCAGGGGCTTAAAAGAGAATCCTAAAGAAGACCTAAAGCAGCTGATTTCTGAGGCTTTGGAAGAAGTATTGGGTCAGCCAGCATCTGAAATAAAGGGATGCATGGATAAAGTCTTTCGTGTAAACTCATGGATTGCTAGACAGAGAAAGCTACCTAGAGATGTGGTGGTTTATTTTACTAAGAGAGAAACCAGAGATGAAGTTATTCAAGCCGCTTATGATACTAAAGTTGTGATTGCTGACCAAGAAGTTTTGGTTTTAAAAGAAATTCCTCCAAAGATTTTAAGGAGAAGGAAGGATTTTGCATTTCTTGTGCAAGAACTTAAGCAACGTGAAATAAAGTTTAGATGGGAGATTCCTGTCGGATTGGTGGTGATGTATGAAGGTAAAAGATACCGTCTGGTTACTGTGACACAGGCACGTGACTTCTACAATAATGTTTTAAAAGCGACCCCACTATCACTTCTGGAAGCTGCAAAGGGATTTGGAGAAGGGAAATCCCAAGAGGCTGAAGGTGGACAGAAAGAGGAGAATGGTGCTGGAGGGGATCAAATTATAGCCTCGTTGGCTGTTGCTGGAGAGCAGAGGGTGACACGTGCCGCTTTAAAACGAGCAAAACAAATAAAAGAGCAAGACCAACAGAAGTTTATGGAACTTTCAAAGCGTACTTACAGTGAAGCAGTGGGAGGAGCGCGGCCCAAAGAAGATAGAGGGGCTATTAAAGATGTGCTCCAACAGCTTCGGGATGCCACGCATGGCGACTAAATTTCTAACCTGGAATGTTAATGGACTAAATTCACCACAGAAGAGAAAGAAAGTTTTTCAATATTTAAAACAATTCAAGATTGATGTTATATGTTTGCAAGAAACGCATATTAGGGCTATGGACCAAAAGTATTTATTGAACTCAAGATTGGGCACGCAATTTGTTGCATCTGCAATGAATAAGAAAAATGGAGTGGTTGTTTATGTTAAAAGCGCTTTATCAGCGGAATTAATTGAAGCAGATAAGCATGGAAGATATGTTATGATAGATTTGCTGCTTGAAGGCAAAAAAACGCTTTTAGTTGGACTGTATGCTCCTAATCAACAGCAAGCTGATTTTTTTAGCTCACTTCATACAAAGCTTACTCAATTGGATTACAAATCGTTTATTTTTATGGGGGATTGGAATGGTGTTTTGGATGTACAGATGGATAAGGCTGGTTCTTTTAAGCGCTCTCCGAGTCATGCCAGACTGCCTAAATCTTTTTTTGAAATGAAGGATGATCTGGAACTGCGAGATATTTGGCGTGACACTCACCTGCATGAAAAGGATTATACTTTTTTTTCTGATAGACATCAATCTTTTTCCAGGATTGATTTTATTTTGCTGACTAATGATTTTTTTTCTAGGATTAAGAAGGTAAAGATCTGTGCAAGAGCTATTTCTGACCATAGTCCAGTTTGGTTAGAGATCAATAAGGACAATAGAGATAGGCGCTCGTGGCGCGTAAATGAGAACTTGTTTAGAAATCAGAGAAATGTGGAAGAATGTAAACAGCGGATGAAGGATTTTTTTGAAATTAATATGAATAAGGATACTTCTATGGATATGGTTTGGGATGCTAGCAAGGCCTATATGAGAGGGGTGTTGATATATATGAATAACAAACACAGACGTACTTTGGAAGCCAGAAGGAAAGAATTGGAGAACGAAATTAGGGAAAAAGAAAAGGCCTTGATCTTGAACCCATTGGATGTGAAGGCTAAGGAGGTTATTAAGCTATTAAGAGGACAATTTGACAAATTAATGGCTGACCAAGTGGCAACCAATTTGCGGTTTGCTAGGCATAATACTTTTTGCAATGCTAATAAGCCAGGTAGATGGCTAGCTTATAGACTTAGGAAAAAGCAAAGGGCTTCTAATATAGACAAAATTGAACATAAGGGAAAGGTGGTGTTTCAACAGGATCTTATTAAAGAAGCCTTTCTGGATGATGTATATTTGGAGAATGCTAGCATCCCGGTTCTTACGCAGGCACAAAAAGAGGAGATTAACCAATTAATAACAGAAGAAGAAATTCTTACAGCAATTAAGGAATTGAAGTTGGATAAAGCACCAGGTACGGATGGTTTGACTGCGGTTTATTACAGAAATTTACAAATGGAGTTGATAAAGCCATTAAAGGAACTGTTTCAGATAATTCAGAGAGGGGGAAAGGTGCCTCCGTCTTGGAGAACTGCTTTTATTTCTTTGATACTGAAGGAAGATCAAGATGCTACTCAAGTAAAAAATTATAGACCGATATCACTTTTAAATACAGATTATAAGATATTTGCTAAGGTGTTGGCTAATAGACTGATGAGGGTTCTGCAACAGGTGATTCATGGGGATCAAACTGGGTTTATCAGTGGTAGGCAAATGAAAAATAATGTGAGGCATATAGTTGATGTGTTAGAGTTTTTGGAAAGGAATGACCAGATCCCTGCGGCGCTAATTTTTTTAGATGCGGAAAAAGCTTTTGATCAATTGAATTGGCAATTTTTGATGAAAGTTTTAGATAAAATGAATTTTGGGGATAAATTTTTGCAACCAATTAGGGCATTATATCAAAAACAAACTGCCCAAATAATAGTTAACAATAGTTTGACTGAAGCTTGTAATATTGAGAAGGGCACAAGGCAAGGGTGTCCGTTATCGCCTTTGTTATTTGTGTTAACATTGGAGATATTATTGGTAAAAATACGGAGTTCGGAAAGAATTAAGGGGATACAAATTAGAGATCAGGATTATAGATTGAGAGCGTTCGCAGATGATCTGGTTGTTACAGTGACCCAGCCAGAGAATTCTGTTGTGGACCTGATGGAGATAATAATGCAATATGGGAAGGTTTCTGGATTTAAAGTTAATGCACAAAAAACTAAAATTCTGGCCAAAAATATGACAGTATCGCAAAAGGCTCTTTTAAAAGGACTAACTGGATTTGAGATTGTTAAAAGGGTCAAATATTTGGGGGTGTTTTTGTCACCCTCTAATACAAAGTTATATAAAAATAACTATGAAAGATTGTGGGGAAAAATCCAAAAAGAAATGGAGAGCTGGGAAAAATTGCAATTGTCTTTGTTGGGGCGAATTGCAGCAGTGAAAATGAATGTCCTGCCTAAATTTTTATTCTTATTTCAAATGATACCGGTTCTTAAGAAAGATTCTAATCTGGAGGAATGGCAGCGAGGTATCAATAAATTTGTTTGGGCAGGGAAAAAGCCACGAGTTAAACTTAAGATTATGCAGGATA
The DNA here is from genome assembly GCF_964194415.1 of Vipera berus. Taxonomy (NCBI): domain Eukaryota; kingdom Metazoa; phylum Chordata; class Lepidosauria; order Squamata; family Viperidae; genus Vipera; species Vipera berus. The sequence goes on from NC_138203.1 coordinate 69,359,838, forward strand.
CTCGTGAAAGAGGTGGTCTTAAAATGCCCAATCTTAAATTATATTATGAAGCTGCTGCGTTAGCAGGAATAAGTGATTGGATTAATTTGACACAAGAGAGATTATTAAATCTTGAGGGCCATGACTTGTTGTTTGGCTGGCATGCATATTTGTTGTATGATAAAAAGGTAGATAATGTGTTTAAAGCGCATATTTTAAGACAAGCATTGTTGAGAGTTTGGAAGAAGTACAGACATAAGTTAGGTTGTAAGATACCATTGTGGGCAATTCCAAAACACGCAATAGAAAATATAAATGTTGGTTTCAAACATGATGTGACTACGTATAAGGAGATTTTAAGTTTGGAAAGAAATGTTTGGTGTCTGAAACCGTACAGTCTCTTGCGAGATGAGAAGATTGTTCAAACTTGGTTCCAATATATTCAGCTACGGGCCAGGTGGAAAGAAGATCAGAAAACTGGTTTTACAATGACTGATGAAAACCTGATAAAGCAAATTAGAAAGCAGGGTCCAGCACATATCAAACGGATATATCTTGCATTGATAGAAATTGACTCAGAAACAGAACTTGTTAAAGATTGTATGATAAAATGGGCCCAAAACATTCAAGAAGTTATTACAATGGACACGTGGGAAAAGATCTGGGTGAGGAACGTAAAATTTACACAAGCTCAAAACTTAAGAGAGAACTTTTATAAAATGTTTTATAGATGGCATCTAGATCCTAAAAAGCTTGCAAGTATGTATCCGAATTATCAGCCCAAGTGCTGGAGGTGTGGCGATGAAGATGCAACATATTTTCACATATGGTGGACTTGTAAAAAGGTTAAGGCCTTTTGGATAAAAATTTGGTGGAACATGCAGAAGATTTTCAAGCAAAGGATAAAGTTTTGCCTGCAATTTTTTTTGTTAGGTATAATTACAGATGCTGCGGTTGTGGACACTAAGTTGATGTTGAATTTAACTACGGCAGCAAGACTCTTAATAGGTCAATATTGGAAGAAGGAGGAACTGCCGACTATAGAAGAATGGACTTTAAAGGTTTCTGACCTGGCAGAGATGGCAAAGATTTCGGCTTATTTGAAAGATCACTCGCAAGAACGTTACATTATGGAGTGGAGAAAATGGATTGAGTATATCCAGAACAAATATGGGACTAAAAAGTTTCATGTAGCATTTGAATAAGTCTTCCTTTCTTTTCTTTTTTCTTTTTTTATAGTTAATAGTAATAGTGTTTGTAGTTATCCTATATGAGCTAGAGAGTGATAGATTTTAGAGTTTATGGTTGTTAGCATTTGGATGTTTATGAGTGGTTTTTTTTTTGGTTTTTATACCCTGTACTTAGCTCTGGGAAGTCGGGGTGGGGGGTGGGGGGGAGGGGTAGGGAGGGATGGGTGTGGGAGGGGGAGGGGGGATTGTTAAAGATAAAATGTATGTTAAAACTTTTTAATAATAAAAAAAAATTTACACATTTTCTGGTCTATGTGTTCCAATTCAGCCAAAGTCCAATTGATAATTCCAGCTCAGTAGCGTATCACTGGGACTGCACATGTATTAATGGCTTTAATTATATTTCCAGCATTCAGCTTTGATTTTAGTATTTTGCGAACTCTCCTGATGTATTCCTTTTGTGTTAACTCTTTGACTTTTCTATTCAAGATGTTATCTGCTTCCAATATGCCTAGGTATTTGTAACCATCATCCTTTGCTAATGCTTTCATAATACTTGTTTCCCAGTTTTATTCCTTCTATTTTTCCCATTTTTCCTTGCTGCATGGATAACATAGCACATTTTCCAAGTACAAAGTCCATTCTGATGTCGCTGCTAAACAGTTGAACTCCATTGAGTATTGATTCAAGTTCAGTGTGGCTTTTCGCATACAGTTTTAAGTCATCCATGTATAATAGATGGTTTATCTTGCCAGCTGGCTTGAGATATGGTATCCCAGTTTTGTGTTTCTTAATATTATGGTCAAGGAATTAATGCGATGTTGAACAGTAGTGGTGAAAGTGAGTCCCCTTGGAAGATTCCTAGTCTGATGTTGATTTCACCAATGTTCTCCCCATTTGCTGTTTAGAACTGTTTTCCATTTTTGCATATTTGCTTTCAAAAACGTACAGATGTTTTTGCTGATTCTAAAGTTTTCCAAACACGCATTAATCCAACTGTGGGGTAATGAGTCAAATGCTTTCTTGTAATCAATCCACACCATATTTAAATTTGTTTTTCGTCATTTTGCATCTTTAAGTACCATTTTGTCAATGAGCAACTGATCTTTTGTTCCTCTTGATTTTTTATAATTTCCTTTTTGTTCTGCGGGATACAAATTGTTTTCTATCAGATGATTGAATACTGAATTTGCCAGTATTCTTGTAAAACGTTTGAACGTTGTTGGCAGGCAAGTAATTGGGTGATAGTTGCTTGGTTCTGTGCTCTTTTCAGGGTCTTTCATTATCAAGTATGTTTGACCAGCTGTTAACCATTCTTCACTTGTGGCATTTTGAAGCATTTCATCAAACTGAGTGGCCATGCAGTGATGGAGGCTGGTGAGGGGTTTCAACCAGTATCCATGCAGCTCATCCAGGCTAGGTGCACTCCAGTTCTTGACCTTCTTTACTTGTTTTGCAACCATATCGGTGGTTATTACAATATTCTCCATTTTGTTTTGTGTTGCTTGTTTTTGGATATCTTTGATCCAGGGGGCAGTTTTATTATGTTCCACTGGGTTTTCCAACAGTTCTTTCCAAAAGTTTAAGGTTTTTTCTTTACATTGTAGAACAGTAGTTTGGACTTTATTTTTGTCAAGTGACCAATAGAAGAGGTGCTGGTTTCTTCTGAACTGGATGTTTTCACAATATTGTTTTATTTGTCCTTCATTGTAGTTATCCTAGACTCCCAAAGACCTTTTTGCCTTCTATATTGAAAGTTATAAAGTTCTGCATTCCTGTCTCTAGTGATAAACCTCTGCCTTCTCCATTTACAATTGTAAAGTTCTGCATTCCTGTCTCTAGTGATAAACCTCTGCCTCCTCCACTTACAATTGTATATAACAAGACTTGTCTCCTGTAATTGCCCTTGCCTCAAGATATGGTTCCTGTCTCCTGTAATTGTCCTTGCCTCAAGTTATGCCTTCCTGTGATAATCCTTGTCTTCTCTGTTAGCATTTGTATACGATAAGTTATGCTTTATTGTTTCCTGTGATGACCTTTGCCCTCTTCATTAGCAGTTGTATGCAATGAGCTATGTTTTCCTATGACCTTCCATATGTGTGTACTTCCCCCTCCCTGGTGAAACTGCTCAATAAAAGAGTGCTGTGCAAAGCTGTTCGGGGGGCAACACCATCCACCCCGGGCACTCTGTGCTCTCTCACCTTGAACAAACTTGTGTTGGTGCCTCAGTTTATCCTAGGATTCTGTTCCTGCGCTATCGCAGTTCCCAAGTGTGACCGTCGGAACGTCCGGCACACTGGGTCGGTGGCAAAGGGCAAAATCCTTCCATATTCAAGGTGTTCACCCTTGCGAGGGTCCCTCTAAATTCTCACCCCTGTTACGGGGCTCTAAGAGTTGAGGCCGGAACCCTGATCGGTCGCTCGACGCGACAACTGGGGGCTCGTCCGGGATCGTGGCTTCAACTCCACGGTACGACTCCTGTCCAGGGGTGTACTGCCTGCACTCCTGTTACCACGCACCTCGGAGAAGGCTTCTAATCGTGAGTAATGGGCTCCCCACTTTCCAAAGTTTCGTCAGGTCATAGGGACGAACTTTTTAAATATAGTGCAGAATGCTAATTTTGTTCAAAAATACAATGGCACCATGGTCCATCCTGTAGGAAAGAGACTTTTAACAAAAATTTTACAATATATTAACAAAAATTGTCCGGCTTATCCAGAATCAGGCACTTTGTCTGTTATAACCTGGGAAAAAGCTAGGTAAATATCTTCACAGTCATCCCAGGGCGCCTGCTGACATTTTGTCCGCATGGCAAGCAGTGATGGCAGCATTAAAACTTTTGCCATCTCCTTTAGATCTGACATCTTCTACCTCTAAACCTCTTGATCACTCTTCTGATCTTCCGCCTTCATCTGAAGCCCCCCCCCACCCTATCCTTCCGCACCATCTACAACATCTTCTGACAAACCTTCCTTACATTCTTCATCGTCATCTGAATTTCTAGCCTCCTCTTCTCCAACCTTATTGCCAGGAGGCCAATTAACAAATCTTCTTACTTCATCTGTTTTTCTGATGGATTCTCCTGAAGAAACATCTCTTTATCCTTTAAATTTAGCCCCGGGTGGAGGGGGTCCTGCAATTCATCAAAATATACCTATAAAAACTCCTGTTAAAATTGGCTTATGTGGGGCTTGAAAGAGCCTCTTGGCGCGAGCTGTTCTCAGTAAAGTCCAGGGGCGCGCCTGTTGATTTCAACTGCCTGGAGTTGTCTGAGATCTAGCTTCCCATTGCAGGCTCCGAGCCAAACTAAATTGACAATTCTGCTCTACCAAATCAAAGAATAGGAAAGTAGTTGTTGTTGTAAACCTAAAGAATAGAAAAATCAAAGAAATAAAACCAAGTTTTTCTTCTATCTTTTTCTTTTAATCTAGCTTTTTGGACTATTGTTTTGGCCTAAACCCCAAATCAGCCCGGGTTCGAATCTCAGATAAAGGGTATGACTAACTGATGAGAACATAAATGAGTTCGAAATGATCATCTTAGCCTCCCAAATTCTTTATTAGCAATTTGAATAATTTGCACAAATAATGAGCTGTCATAAGTTGACTAGTTCCTGTGGATAAGCCCTGAGCCGGGCCAAAACAGGAATGAAAGAGTTAATTAGCAAGGTCCATTCAAAAAGCCTTGACAAATACTTAAACATACATTTGCCTTGCCTTCCAGCTAATATAAGAGAGAAAGAACCCCGTGGCTCAGGAGGTTAAAACACTGCCTGATATACAATCAGCCCGGGTTCGAATCTCAGATAAAGGGTATGACTAACTGATGAGAACATAAATGAGTTCGAAATGATCATCTTAGCCTCCCAAATTCTTTATTAGCAATTTGAATAATTTGCACAAATAATGAGCTGTCATAAGTTGACTAGTTCCTGTGGATAAGCCCTGAGCCGGGCCAAAACAGGAATGAAAGAGTTAATTAGCAAGGTCCATTCAAAAAGCCTTGACAAATACTTAAACATATATATATATATATATATATATATATATATATATATATATATATATATATATATATATATATATATATATATATATATATATATATATATATATATATATATATATATATATATATATATATATATATATATATATATATATATATATATATATATATATATATATATATATATATATATATATATATATATGTATCTGTGTATATATGTCTGTCTGTGTTGTTCTGTGTTATTTCCAAGACTTGGAAGAGGGTCAAAATCCTCTCTGATAACACCAAACAAAAAGGCCTTATTTAACAATGTATGGTTTGTCTGGAGAAAGTATGAAATGAAATTTTTGTATGTGAAATTGTTTATGCAAGCAGTCAGAATTGAAGTGAATGAGTTAATTTGCTGATACGTAAATGTGAGTGTGTTAGCCCTCAAACCCACCTACCACCCCCCACCCCATCCCAGGCTGTGAAAGGAACAGTAAACTGCAGATTTTATTGTTGTAAAAGCCATGGATGATGTGTGAGAGAAAATGCATGTAAAGGAGAGCAAACTATTTTTTTTTTGGTGGTGAGATTTTTGTAAAGTTTCTTTTACACCCCCCCCAACCCCGCTGTGTTACTTTAAGAGTGAGAAAGGGAGAGACAGCCAGAAGAAGGGGGGGGGGTGGCTGGTCCTTTTAACCATTTTTTTTCTCTGCTTAGAATTCCAGTCTGAGAAAGGGGGGTGGATGTGAAACTTGATGCCCACTCTTGCAGTTTCAGCTTGCAATTTTTTTTTTTTTACTCATAAGAGGAGAGATTAATTGTTGGTCAAGTTTTTGGAAATTTTTGAGTTTTTAGTTAAACATCACCCAAAAGAAATTACTCTGATCTTTTTGTGGAGTTGTTTTTTGTTTTTGTTTTTTTTCTTTTTGATGTTTTTGTGTCTGTGTGCAGGACACATTGATGGAAGGTGATATCTGGGAGAATTTCCCTCCCTTAATCAGCACTAACCTGTGGATTTTATGCCTTACAACAGGCTCTGAGATTGTTAATACAGGAAAGGAGGAACATATACACTGACTCCAAATATGATTATGGAATCTTCAATACTTTTGGAGAAGAGAAATGTAGAGGATTGATTAATAGCTAAGGGAAACAGTTGGCTCATACAAAAGTTGATAGAAGCTGTGGAAGCAGAAAAGACAGAAGTTAGGCCAGAGTGGCAGAAGGGCAGTGAATGAATGGATAATAGAAGGGAGAAACAGAAAAGTGGTTTTTAAGTTGGTTTGCACAGATTTGTGAATTGCATACATGAATTGTATGCCTTAACACAAGCCTTAGAATGCTGAAGGAACAAGAATGTACTATAGAAATATGGAAAGGGAGAAACATGGGAAGTAGAAGAAAGTGAGAGGTGGATGTTGCATGATGGGAGTCGTATGTTCCTTTTGCTGCTATTATTTTAAACACGCCTGGACTATTTACTGCTGCTATTGTTCAATGTGCTAACCAATTGAAAATTTTGGAGTGGATTCATTTATCCCATACGCCCAAAGTTTCTATTTTAACCAGAGAAGCACAATTGGCTCAATTGATTTTTAAAATCTGTCACCGAACGAAAGCCTTGATTGGGCTGGAGATAGACACTCTTTTTGTGCCTGTCTTTGCAAATTTGGGAATCATTTTTTCAAACCTCGAGTGAATTGCAATTTTCTTTAGCTGATTGGCATGGCAAGGTTTCTTGCCACCCACCAACCGATTATCGTTTGCAAATTGTTCGCACTGTACCCATTGACTGGTTGTCACCCTTGTCTCCTCACCCCCTACATTCCGCTGTTACAGTTTTTGCAGATGGGAGCAAGGAGTGTGGCGCCTGTGCCTGGTTGGAAAATGGTCACTGGATAACCAAGCAAACAACACCCCAGCGGTCAGCTCAAAAAGCTGAATTGGCTGCTTCAATTTTGGCCTGTCAAATTTTTTCATTTCAACCTTTGAATCTTATTGTGGATAGCTTTTATGTTTATCACACAATTTAAGTGATTTATGGATCTTATTTATCCCCATCCATTCAACCAGATTTGTTACAACTTTTTTTAACCTTGCAAAATTTGCTTTTTGAACGCCAACATCCTATTTTTGTTGCTCACATTCGCAGTCATCAGCCTTTCCCAGGTTTTTTGCAAGAGGGAAACAATGTTGCAGATCAGGCTGCCTCCGGACCTTCAGCCTGTTCTTTGCAACCCCTCACCCCCTGGGAAAGTCATTCATATTTTCATCAACATTCCAAAGCTTTGCAAAAGCAGTTTGGCATCACCGCTGCAGAAGCTATTGCAATTCGCCAGCAATGTCCAACCTGCAGCAAACAAGCCACTGCAATCCCTATGGGTGTCAATCCAAGGGGATTGAAGCCTTGCCAAATTTGGCAAATGGATGTTACACAATATGCACCATTTGCCCCATGGAAGTATTTGCATGTTTCAATTGATACCTTTTCAGGATTCATCATGGCTACCCCCCAAAGGGGAGAAGCCACCAAACATGTCATTAATCATTGTATTCGGACCTTTGCAGTGCTGGGATGTCCAAAAGAACTCAAAACAGATAATGGCCCTGCTTATAGCAGTCAAGCCATGGCAGAATTTTGTCATCATTGGCAAATCACACACAAATTTGGAATTCCATATAATAGCCAAGGCCAAGCCTTGGTGGAAAGAGCTAACCAAACCTTGAAACATGCTTTAGATCGTTATAAAAATCAGAACGGGGGAAAACGAAACCCCAACCTCCCAGCAGTGCAAGAAACTCTTAATCTTTGCCTCTACACTCTAAACTTTTCCAACTTGACTGGCTATCCCTTAACCACAGCTGCAGAGCGGCATTTTTCTTCTTCTTCTTCTTCAGATCTCCCTAAGCCACTCTGTGCTCTCTCACCTTGAACAAACTTGTGTTGGTGCCTCAGTTTGTCCTAGGATTCTGTTCCTGCGCTATCGCAGTTCCCAATTGTGACCGTCGGAACGTCCGGCACACTGGGTCGGTGGCAAAGGGCAAAATCCTTCCATATTCAAGGTGTTCACCCTTGCGAGGGTCCCTCTAAATTCTCACCCCTGTTACGGGGCTCTAAGAGTTGAGGCCGGAACCCTGATCGGTCGCTCGACGCGACACTTCATATCTTTCAATTTTCTTTGCTGTTGCTATTACATGCTGTTTTAGGTTTTCCATGACTTCCGTTATTGTTTTTTCCTCCAAGTTATATTTTTTTGTGTAAACTATTTTTCAGCTTTTTGTTCTTTAGTTTTCCTTCTTTCAAGTATTTCAATTTGCTGACATCTCATAGTGTTTTGTTTTATTTTCAAGTGTAATTTTCCACTTTGGTGTTCCAGTGGGTTTCTTTTTTGGCATTTTATAACCCAATTCTGCAGTTATAACGGCAGCTGCACTGTACATTAGTTGGTTTGTTTCATACAGTGTGCTGGATGGGATGGAAGTTAAAATGTTGTTCACAGCATTTAGTAAATCTTTCACTCATTTGCTATGCACTTCACGGATGGCAGGCAGTCCTTTTCTTTCTGTGTTTTCTTTGATGTGGTTTTCAATCTTTTCTTTCAGCATTTTCACTAGATTACTTAACTCTACACTTTCAAGTTGTTGCACAGGGGAGTCTTCATCCTGTGTGGTGGCTTCTTCTGCTGGTTGGTCAGTTTGTTGGTCAGTTTGTTCAGGTATTGGAACAATTTCTTCAGCCTGTTCAACATCATTGCTTGTTGTTTTCTTTTTAGCTAATGTTCCTAGATGTTGAATTTCCACATCTGTAAAAACTTTATTAAGGATGATGAGACGTCTTTGATCCATTAATCGTTGTTCAGTTATGTCACTTTCTGGGTGCTTTTCCTTCCACAGTTGCATCATTCTTTTTTGAAATCCCCTGGCTGTTAGTTCTGCCTGGTTCTGCATTGGATGATTTCTCGATTTGCTTTGGTTGTCCAGGTTTTGTGCTTTTATTCCAATTGCTTTACAGTTGTATGCTCTGGTTCCTTCCTCAGCAGTAACAACTGAGCCCTGTGGCCCATTTTTTAACAGATGTCCAGGAGCCATAGCATCTGACATGATCCTTGTTTACCCGGGTGACGACCAATCTGGTATGGAATTTTTTTTATTTCTTCTCATCATTGGTGATGGGAGGTGCCTGGGTTGGTTCATGATGGCTAAGCCACTACCAATCCGAAGACCGGTAATCCCATAACCATAGGGACTGCACCCGATAGCCGTCCAGCCACGAGTTGTTGTTGTTTTGTTGTTGTTGTTGTTGTTGTTGTTGTTATTATTATTATTATTATTATTATTATTATTATTATTATTATTATTATTATATTATAGATGCAAACTTATATCTACTGGCTGAATACTGCTGTAGTTGTTGCACAAAATACATTCCAACAATGTATTCCAACACAGTGGTGAGAATGCAGTATTGCAGGCTAACTCTGCCGACTGCCAGCAATTTGATCCTGAGTGGCTCAACTCAGCCTTCCACCCTTCCAAGGTCAGTCAAATAAGACCCAGATTGTTGCTGGCAATATGCTGCCTGCGTCAACCAGTCAGAGAGTGTTGCAAAACACTATGAAGCACTATATAAGTCTAAGTGCTGTTGCTGTTGCTATTCCAATGCACCCTGGTTGCTATTTTGTCAGGCTGTTGTTTGTAGTCAGTCTGTGCATCTTCTTGAGAGCAGCTAAGTGGTCCACTGTTTCTTCAGCTTCTTTGCAGAGGTGGCAATTTTCTGTCTCAATTCCGGCTTTGTATACATTTGTTATTAAGGCTTGGTCATGTGCAGTCAGAATTAGCCACTCTATCTTCTTCAACTTTGTTGCTCTTAGCCATTGTCAAGTCTTGTTGTTGCTTGAATTGCCTGCTATTTTTAAAAATGTGCTGGCCATATAATACATTGCCTTGCCATGTGTCTTTTCTGTTATTCATTTTTTATAGGTCAGTTTGGACTCTTTGGTATTCAATAATCTTTCATGATTCATTAGCTTCACTACATCCTATTTGGTGTCCTTCAGATATTCTTCAAATGCCCTTTTTTCTATTTCAACTGTTTGGTGTACTTAAAACATTCTACACCTACCTATCCTCCATGGCAAATAGAGTCGCTCTCTTCTATTGTGGATAAAGGGCATGTTTCATTGTAATTATTTTCTGGTTTTCCTATTAAGAACTTTTAATTCTCCTTGAGTCCAGTCCACTATTCCAGCTGTTGGAATAACTGGAATTGCCTAGGTATTAATTGCCTTGATGGTATTTCCTCCACAGAGTTTGGACTTTAAGTACTTCTTCACTTTTTCTGATGTTTAAGATCTTTAAGATCTTTTTCACCTCTTCTGCAGTATATTATTATTATGCATCTCCTCATTAAGAGAACAATGATTATTGAATATATTTATGCTTCAGTTGGTCTACCTGTGAAGATCATGGGTTCTCCATCTCTGGAAAATTCATGGCTACCTTTCATTTTTAGTTAATTGCTTTTCTTTCACGTTGCAGAGGATTAGACCAAAATATTTTTGTGGTCCCTTCCAATTCTACCATTCCATAATGCTATGATATATGGGTTTAAATATGCAGCATTAGATTGAGATCACATTCAAATGGAAACTAACTACATTTCTTCCCAACAGTCATATGATTTAATTTAGTATATCTTGCTACTCAAATCACTGTGGAGGATAATGTACGACTCTCTGCTTGGAAAGGAATACTTTTCCCCTTATACCATTATACTCACAATACACTTCATTACGCATAAATCCTAGCAGTACACAATACATTCCTACTGTGCTGTTTGTAACTGAGAAGAGTAGCTTATCTCTCAACCTGTTTTGGCTTTTTGCTAGATGGCAATGAAAATTTACATATTCCATGATTGCTAAGTAAAAGCAATCAACTAATTCTAATAAACCATTGCACACCAATAAGAAGGTCTTCATTCTTAAAGCAGCTAGCACTTTAAGAGATAATACGCTGAGTTGAGCTTCCTCTCTGCAAAACTGGGTAGACTTTGAGCCTTTATAAATATTTGCTTTATTTACAAATATCAAAGACAAGTATATGTGGAGCCAAAGGGACAGTAGACTGGTGTAGACAGATGATCTGTCAGACAACATTGGGGGCCAGAGGAAACAGCCCCTCTTGTTTATTCTGCTTTCTTTGGGTGACGGGGAAGACAAGAACAAGAACAGCAGCATTACTGTGTGATGGGAGGAGGGAAGTTAGCATGTTACATAAGACAGCAAAAGATTTCAAAATCTTTCTGGCTTGAAATAATAATAATAATAATAAAAAAGAACTGTCACTGCTTTAAGCCATAGCTGAGTTGCAAGCTGGGTAGCCCAGTGGGAGCCACACTACCAAGAATGCCCTGGAGTGAGACACTGCCAAGATATGCCAGATAACACAACTCCCCGTGGGCTGTTCTGAGGGGAATGCAAAGCAGCATTGGACTCCTGGTTATTTCAGCTCTTGAAATAAGAGGAAACCATTTGATACAATCAGTGGTGAGATTCAGCCAGTTCGCACCACTTTGGCAGAACCGGTAGCTAATTTTTTGTTGCCCAAGCCCAGAATGGACTTCCGGAAGTGGCATCCACACAGAGAACTGGTTGTTCACATATTTGAATCCCACCACTGGGTACAATGCCTGAAGGTTAAACTCTACATTCTGTGCAAATAAGGGGAAAGGTCTCCTTCAGCTTGGCATCTTCCAGATATATGGACTTTTAACTCCCAGATTCCTCAGCAATCTCCCTGCTTGGCAGAAGAATTCTGGGAACTGACATTCAGACATTTGGAGGACCATCAGGTTGAAGAACAGTATGGTGGACAGAGTGCAGTTTTAGACATTAGAAAGTTGGCTGTCTGGTGCGAAAGATCAGGTCCGTGTGTGAAGATTCAGTTTAACTGATTTATTGTTAAAAGCCTATGTATGGCAATCTTCTCAACACTTGTTAGAGTTAGATAAGGTTCAGCAGCAGTCAAAGGTGGTGGCGGCATGGGCTTAGTTCATTTGTGGCTTTGTAGGGATTCTAGGCTGATCCCCTTTTCACCCTTCCTCTGGCTCTGCCAGTCCTTCTCCTACCTCAGCTATTACACAATCATACACACATTACATTTCTGAGGGTGGAATTATCAATGTGTGCTTCTTCTTCATTATAACTAAAAGATGTGGAATTAGCTATCTCCAGAAATACCTGCAGAGAGTTTGGATGGGAGAAGGTAGACTGCTATAATTCCTGCATACTAAGAGGAAAAATGAGGAGAAAAATCTGCTTCTAACAGAAGATTTTATTCTTTCACTCTGGAAAATCATTTGCATTTTAAATACAACAAAATGAATTTAGAAAAGAAATGTTGCCCTTTGGCTGAGCAAAGAAATATGCTGATTTTAGACTTTTGCAGAAGGTTACTTTTCACATTTAAATAGTGGGGTCTGGAAAGTTGCTGAATGTTCTTTTTCAGGACATGCACCTACACCAAATCTGCATTTGATCCAATTGTATCTTCTCTCCTGTCAACTATAGGCAGGAAAAATGAATACTAATCTTAATATAATAAAATGCAACACTTCTTCATCACTGGTCTATTTAGTTAAAACACAAGGAAATTATATGGAATTTCTACATTTTTTTGTTATTTGTTAATAGGCAGCATTGATGCCCAACTATATTGTGCAAACCACATCAATATTGCCCTTACAATGCCCCCCTCCCGAAGATATATGGGAGAAAGAGAAAGAGAAAAGAGAACATTTTTTCACTTTTATTGGAAAAAAGAGAAGCACATTTTCTTTTACAGATACAAGCTTTTGATTTGGCATTTCATTTCATGGTTTGAGAATTGCCTCTCAATAGTTATCCAATTTGTCATTTCCAGAATCCTTAACATTCTGCAAAACTTCATGCTTCCTTGTCTGTCTTCAGTATTCACAACACACAACACAACACAACACACACACACACACACACACACACACACACACACACACACACGGAAAATGAGACATTTGTTTCCACCAGAGTAATGGATTGAAAATCAAGGCTGCAGCCAGCTGTCTTTAACCAAGAGAAGCACTCCCTTGCTCTGCTTTCTGCTCTACTCTGTGACTCCGAGGGCTTAGAAGCTGTATATCATCGTCTGACTTGTCCAGATATTCTGATGGTGCCCGTGTTTGACCAGCCTAGGTGATTCCTGGCTTGGTATCTCCTGAGGTTGACATTCCACCGATTCAGATGGAGCAGCTTCTTCAGAGTCTGATTCCTGGACCTAACACTGTTATTTTAAAAGTTTTACTATGTTATGGCGGAGAAGAGACTCAGCCTTCCATCCTTCCGAGGTAGGTAAAATGAGGACCCAGATTGTTGGGGGCAATTAAGCTGACTTTGTAATAATGCCGCTTGGGGGGTGTGTGAAAGCCCTAATAAGCAGGCATATACATAGAATGAAGGCTACTGCTAAGCTTGTAAGCCGCCCTGAGTCTTCGGAGAAGGGCGGGATATAAATGGAATTAAAATAAATAAATAAATAAAAATAAATAAAACTCAATTGAAATGTACTCTTTCAGCTGTTGGTAGACTCTGGAAATACAGATTTTTCCTTAAAAAAAGCTCATATCCGCCTCAAGAAGTCAGCCAAACTGCTCCATCCATTTGGCACAACTTTTCTCTCCATTCAATCAATCCTATTCTCTCCTTCCCACAGAGGCCATTCCATATAAAAGTATTGTTACAGCGCTAACAAGAAAACAGTATAGCTCAGGGGGCCAAATGATACATTACTAGACTAGAGTACAGAAGACAATTTTCTGCAACCTGATCCTCAAGGTGTCACGTTAAGTGGGAATTAATGGAAGTTGTAATTCCAGAGTATGTAGAGGGTAGCAAATTGTGGCAGAATGGCCTAGAGGACCAGCTAGACAGCTAAGCACTTTAGAAATGACCTGTCCTTCTGTCTTTTTGGAAGGCACAAGGGGGCATCAGTGTCAGAGAAGATGCCTCAATTAAAGTACTATTTTGTGCAAGAGATGCAGGCAGGCAGGAAGTTGAGACGGAAACGAGATTGTTTGAAGAAGGTCTGCAATCTTCTACTTTTTTCCAATTTAATGCTCTTTAGAGGGGAATTGTCGAGTAGTGGCTCCCATCATCTTCAGAACCAATGATCGTCGGACATGATTTGATTTTGCTTGAGTTTCCTGGAGAAGGAGAAGTTAAATTTGAATATGCACTTGAATATGGCATGGGTCTGGATTACCTACGGCAGCACCTGCGGCCAGCGTCAACTTCCCTCCATCCAGTGCGCTCCCACAGAGAGGGCCTCCTCAGGGTGCCTCTGATCATAGAATGTCGACTGTTGGCCCCCAGGGGGAGGGCGTTCTCTGTGGGCGCGCCAGACCTATGGAACCGCTTGCCGGTTGAGCTCTGGATGGCCCCCGACCTTCACTCCTTCCGGCGGGATCTAAAAACTTACTTATTTGAGCAATCCAGCCTGGTTTGATGGGTTTGGGGTTGGGTTTTTAACATGGTTTTAATTATTGTATATATCGGGCACAATTATTTAATTGTTTTTTTAACTTTTGTACTTTGTTTTTTAATATTTATTGCTCTGTACACCGCCATGAGTCCTTCGGGAGAAGGGCGGTATAAAAATTTAATAAATATAATAATAAATAAATATATGCTCAGCCTGGCTAATTGAGAAGAAACAAACTCTGGAGTCCCTGTGCTTTCTCTGTGTTTGTGCCTTTGACGAAGAAAAATGTGCACACATGTACTCAGAGATACACCCCCAAGCTCAAGATTTTTAGAAAATAAAATGCAGTGAGACAGACCCCTAATAATGATGGTTAAATTGTAGGCAAAGCCCTGATTCATTTATACTGTTACTTAGTTGGTAAGCTAAGGTAAAGCCAGCTTGACAGACAAAACTGAACCTTTTTAATTATTCCGACATGCCCAGTGGTACCTTGTTATTCACAATCTCTGCCATGGAGGACACAGCCTGGCCAGACTAATGATGCATCTAATCCAGTATCCTCCTCCCGTCTGCGACAGTGGCTAAGGCTGCCTATTCCAGACAAATCCTACAACCCCCCACAATTCATCTAATTATGTAGTACTATACAATGGGGATTTTTTTTTCAGTGCCTCAGCTGGCAATCAGCTTATGCCCTGAAGCATCTGGATTGAAAGGAGAAAAGATAAGATAAAATAAGTTGCATTTCCGACTTCCCACCTCTTGCTTTTAACTATTGCTTTGGCTTTGCTTTTGTTATTTGCTAATGGCTCTCTCTGCTAGCTTTTCTTTTTTGTTCTTTTTCTTTTTTTAAAAAAAAAACTAATAAAAATATATAGCCTGGAGTACTGGACTATATTCTGGATAGTCCTCACTACTATATGTCTCTTGAGTAAGTGGGTGGCCCTGTGAGTAGCTGCAGCATCAGGCTTCGTGCTCAAGAAATCAAAAGAATGCATGAAATGCAATGTTAGGATTATGATTCCCTGCCTTTAGTGAGAGTATCATTTATGAATTTATACCCCAAAGATAGAAGACAATGTACAGAAGAAATAAAAAGTAATAGTGCAAAGTAACAGCTGTTATTATAGTTGGTTGCCTAGCCAGCCAGATGTTCAGACTGGATTTGCCATTTTTATCCACCTATTGACTCCTTCCCAAGGAGCTAGGATAGGCAGGTGTCATTGTTTGATGGTGTTAAACATATTGTTGCAGAAGTGGTGGGATTCAAATACCTGATCTTATTGGATGCAGGCCTGGGCCCCCGAGGCCTAGAACTGACTTATGGAAGTGGCATCCATGCACTTCTGGCAGGCTGTTCTAGGCCCGGGAGGCCTAGAACAGACTTCCAGAAGTGGCATCCACGCACCTCCGGTAGGCGTAGACTGGACTTCTGGAAGCGAACTGGTGCGAACTGGCTGAATCCCACCACTGTGTTGCAGGATGAAAACTATTTCAAGTAAAACTGCCTTTTGCAATCGACTGATGGGTGATTTCCCCCCCCCCAATAATTATGGTTCATTGCACAGTCAGATGTTCAGACTGGATTTGGCATTTTTATCCACCTATTGACTCCTTCCCAAGGACATGGAATAGGCAGATGATGCTATTTGGCCTATTAAAGGTACCATCACAGGACGTAAGCTGTTCCAAGGAAAGCGACCTTTTGTAATTGTTAATGCACTGCTGATTGTATTTTACAAGTGTGCTTCATGTCAGAGTGAAAATAAAACTGGTCTACTGTAAATGGGAGAAATTAGGTGAAGAAATGGCTTTACAAGCTGCAAAACTGTGATCAATATCGGAGCAAATAAAAACGTAAAGCAAGAACTGGAAAGTTGCAGTATGTCTCTTTGAACGCCCGTGGACCCGCCAGATTTTCAGGAAATCACTTGATAATTGTTGGATGTCTAGATTTCATTGGAAGACAAATAAATTTACTACAAATATTTTTGTAGTAAAAAAAACTGGTACAAGATGTTCTGCTGCTGATGTATTATAGTGTTGATTGTCAAAATGGATTATTTGTATTCCAAAAATGACTGGAAATTCAACAATCAGGTTGGATCACTTTTTTATTTTGGAGGGCAATGTTCTAAAACTCAATAATTCTGGAAGGTGATTTATTACAGAAAGAAACAAGTGTAAATGGTTGAATTCTTTTCCCTGCCAGCTGTTTTCCTGCTAAACATCACCAAACTTTTTAACCCTATGCAATATATAGAGTTGGCTTTGGAGATGATAACAACTCCAAGATACTTTATGCCTCTTACTGGAAATTATACATAATTCCTTCTCTAGAAGAATGACAGACTTGGTTGGCTGCAGCAATATGTACCTATGTGAAAAATAACTAAATTTTAACAAAATACCAGATCTAATACAGAATTTAATTGGGAAACCATTTTCGAATTATAAATTGGCATAAGAACTTGCAGAGTATCCAAAATTTCAATTTTTCTGAATTTCTGAGATTTTAAAATATTAGATTCTGCATGCTAAGTTAGGGAGAAACTCTTGTCATGTGTTAAATTTGAATAATGATTTTTATTATACTGGCTGTCTTTTTAATTTAATGAATGTTGATCTGATTCTAATAATAGTTTTGAAGTGCCAAATTGATGTAAGATTATTTTGTATGTGGTATTAATCTAATGCTTCTTTGAAAATTTTTTGTTCACTTGTATATTGTTTGTAAATCTCTCTGCTCTTTTGCTCTTTTCTTTTTTTGCACTTTTTCTTGTTTCTGCTTTCACATATCTATATTAAAATAAAATATGTCTGTTTGTGTATGAAACAGAAAGAGAGAGCGCAACTAATGTGCTCTAGACAGACTTGCAAGATGCTCCTGAGCTGCCAGAAATGGTTCTTTACAGCTGCTCGCAGAAGATACCAGTTATTGCTATGAATTACAAAAAAGTTCTACAAAAATATTAGACCACACAACCCAGAAAGAGGGCTATAGATCAAGGTTTAAAATCCCATTTATACAAGCAACTAAAGACAATTAGCACCGTTCCAAAACCAGCCTAAAACAGAATCCAGGTTAGACTTCTCATCCAAGAGCTGAGGAAGCTTCTTGGATGAGAAGTGAAATGTCTTCAAAGAAAAACAAGAAAGTCCAGTTGTCTGGTGAAAAAGCACCTTTGGGAGAACCATGACCTGGATGACTGAGAATCTCCATAGGCAATCCAGGTTAGACATTTTTACCTCTTTCTACATAAGTAAAAGAATTTCCCTCTGCTCCAATTTACCTGGACTTCTTCTGAGTTTCCTGGAGATTGCAGCCACTTATCAGAGGGGGAGACAGAACAGCCTTGTTTCATTTGGACTCCATCCAGGAAATTGTGCCTTAATTTTGAAAGAAATCTATTTTTCCTTTCCCTTTCTTCAGCAGGTGAGCGTAGAAACCTGGGTATGTGTCCAAGTTTATGAGATGGAAACATCTCCCACCCTTGAAGATGTAGATTATTGTGTTCGAAGTAAAGGAATCTGTATTCCATCACTGAGCTTGTAAACTTTGTATTCTCTGCTGCATATGATATTTAAAACTATAGAAATTCAAACAACGATATTTAAAACTATAGAATTCAAACAATGGCTTATGCATGTTTTGAACCTATCTGTTCATTGGAATGTCATATATTAGCCTGCATTTCTACCTTTATTTTAGTTTAACAAACAAGAAGCTGATGGGAAATCTTATTTTCTTGTTTGGAGTTACATCCATTCAAATCCCCCTAATTTTACAAAGAAGTTTGCAAGCTGCCTGCATAGGAGTCGTTACTAACCTTTTAGAATCCTCTAGACTGCTGGTTCAAGACTATTCCATACATTTATTGATGAAATTAAGATGACATTTCAAGTTTGAAGCTCAGGGATTTGCTCTCTTTCAACCTGGAATGGACCATAGGATCTAGCAAATGCTACTCTCTTAGGAAAATCACATTTAAGTCCTTAAAATATAAGAAAATGTTAATCATTTAATCTTTCTGCTTCTCTTTCCCAACCAGACTTCAATGGAAGTTACTCTTTGATGTAAAATATATTCCTTCTTATTAAATGCCCCCTCTGGTCATTGTTCAAGACAGTGCTATTGATGACATTTTAATTCTGTACCATATTTGAATATATCGTAGGAATTATTATTTTTTTGGTACATATTTAAAATGCATAAAAAGGAAGAGCTTGTGAGAGAGGAGAAATCGACATCGGTAACTCTTCTGCACAGAAAGTCTTGCAGGTAAAGTTAAAATATGAAGAAAAAGTCTTGCTAAGAAAACAGTTTTAGGCTGTTTAAAGGTCACCTGCGCTTTTCCTTGCTATGATTGGAGTGCAGTATGTACAAACTCATAATATTCATTTCATGGGCTGTTCTGGCAGTTCAGAAGCAGCTTGCTTTACATTAAACTGGTTCAGAATTCAAATTTTAATTCTGATTTCAAATTTCGGGTATTTTTTTTCAAAGAAATCACCCAATGACTATTCCACTCCTACAGCCCCAGTTAATTGCGTTTGGAAATATTTCAAAGATTAATAATGACCCCTCTGCAAAAATAAATTGGAGTGACTTTCAGACAGGTTAGTTAAGGAGCATTTCACTTTTAAAAAGAAGAAAAGAAAAGAAAATTGTTGATAGCTTCATGTTTTGACCTAATTGGACCCTAAAGTTGCATTTCAGTAGGCTGAAACACTACATATGTCTTTCCAGGAGAAGTACCGGTATGTTTATACTGTTGCTTAGCAAGCAATTGTCATCTCAATGGTGCACAGTGTCGATATGACTCTTCCTTTTAAAAATCTGGCAGGTTTTTTTTAAGTAGTGATCTTTTGTGGAAAGAAGATCCCTTTTGTCTTCTTTTGTGGCTTCAGCAATTTTAGTTTATTATTATTATTAGACTTATAATATTTTCCATGAAGTCAACAAACTTCCCAATGGTATATAACATGCATACCTAGATACCCATCACTTTATTCCCTTTGCAAATAGTGCAAATAGTCCTCAATTGACAACCATTTGTTTAGTGACTGAAGTTACAACGCCACTGAAAAAAGTGACTTATGACCTGATTTCATACTTACAACCATCTTATTAAATCTTATTAAAATTGGAATGCTTGGCTACTGGCATGCATCTTTGACAGTTTCACTGTCATGTGATCTCCATTTTTCACTTTCCTAGCCAGCTTCAGTCAAGCAAAGTCAATGGGGGAAAGCCCAATTAACCACACGATTCACTTAACAACTGCAGTGATTCACTTAACAACGGTAGCAGAAAAGTGCGTAAAATCAGGTAAATGTCACTTAACAACTGCCTTGCTTAGCAGCAGAAATTTGGGGTCATAAGTCCAAGACTACCTATAACATACAGAGCATGGAAAAGGAGTGAGAAATAGTCAGCAGAAGAAATAAGACCTAAGCGGAAAGAAAAAGAAATCATACTAAAACTGCTTTACATTCATGCCCTTTGCTATATAGGTAGTCCTTGACTTACAACAGTTCATTTAGTGACAGTTCAAAGTTACAATGGCACTGACCATTTTTTCACACTTAAGACCGTTGCAGTATCCCCACAATCACGTGATCAACATTCAGACGCTTGGCAACTGACTCATATTTATGACGGTCACAATGCACCGCGGTTATGTGATCACCTTTTGTGACCTTCTGACAAGCAAAGTCAACAGAGACGCCAGATTCACTTAAGAACCGTGTTACTAACTTAACCTCTGCAGTGATTCACTTAACAACTGCGGCAAGCAAGGTCGCAAAATGGGGCAAAACTCACTTAACACATGTCTCGTTTAGCAACAGAACGTTTGGGCTCAGTTGGACTTACTGCTCAATGCCTCACAAACCATTCTAACTTCGTTCATTCTGACTTTGCCCATGTCCATCCCTTGCTTCATACATAACCTTTTGTTCTTTAAACTTCACCTCTCATTTCCCGGGGGGGGGGGGGCTCAGCTATATCCAAATGAAACTTTTGCCATTTTTCCCCCTTTGCTTGATCCTGTTCTGTACCAGCCTGCTACCGGCCCTGCAGAAAAGGCAGGGACAACCCCTTTACAAACGGCAAGAGGCTGGAATTAAGCCTGCCAAATTTATTAAGATAAAACAGAGCAAAACAAGACACCAACCATGAAACAGGAGCTATGAAACAGGAACTAATCAAGTGGTTGCCTTCAGCAAACCAGCCCTCCCACGCATTCCCCTTTTATACAGTTCAGGGTGTGGCTTCTCTCTGCCTCCTTCCGAGGTGCCCCATTGCCTTCCTCTGTTTACTCCTGATTGACTGCCTCCTGCGTCGGGCGTCCTTGAACAGGGCCAGCTGTGGGTCATCTTCATCCACGCTGTCAGGCTCACACAGCTGGGTCTCCATCGTGACCAGGTGGGAGGGGCCTGGCTGAGGGCTCTCATCAGCAAGCTCTTCAACACCCCCCTCCTCCTCTGAGTCGTCCAACCCAACTGCCGAACCCACAGGCTGACCCTGAATCACAACAGACCCATTCATTCTTCCATCCTATATATGTCTGAAGTTGGATTCCTATTCAGGCTCTCTGCATGTGTTTTTCATACTTTTATTTTTTTTTTATATTCAGTCCACCTGAATTCATTGTGTATATTTAGATATTGGCTCAAAAATGCAAAACTAGTTCAGATGGAAATGCAGATGAGACCAATTCTCCACATTTGCATTGATGGCGCTCTGAAAAATATTTGTTTCAATATTCTTTCCTTGTGGATTCTGATCCAAGAGTCCTGGATAAAATGACTGTGATTAGATTAAAAATTGCCCCATCACATCCACTCTAACACTATATTGCCAGTGATGTTTTTTCAGCACTCATCATCTAGATGATATTAAAGCTGCTAGCAAAGTCTCTCCTATCTCAAAAGTGGAAGAGAGAGAAAGAGAAAGAGAAAGAGAAAGAGAAAGAGAGAGGGGTGGGAGTGGGGGAGAGATTACTTATTCTCTTTGTATTCCTTCTTGGCTTCAAACAAGCTAACAGCACTCCTATCTGCTTACATAACTGTGGATTAAATAATACTTTTGACAGAGGTGCGAGACCATGTTCTAAAAGGGTAGCTTTTAATGCACACATGAGCCAAGTCAGTTTTTATGTGAGAGCTTCTTTAAAAAACCCACAGTGAAATGCAACAAATAACGCACATTAAAAATGATCATATGAGAATAAAACAAAACTGAACAATATGAAAGTAGACTTATTAATTCAGAATAATGGTTCCCTTCGCTGAGAATGCTGCTTTCCTTTTTGCCCAATAATCAGTGTTACAGAGGAGATATACCATTGCACAAAGTAATAATGGAATATTCTTTGATGGTCCCATTTTCAATTTTTGGCAATTTAAGGGCAAATTCACTCAGGAACATGTGTCACTCCATGATCTCAGTAACTAGTGTGATTGCTTGTCTGAATGAGGCTCTCTTTACCAACGTGATAAACCCTGTAGTGTATGCCTTTAAAGCATACATGGAAATGTTAGCACAGCAGGGGGCTGGACAGCTCCAGGCTATAACCGATTTGGTGGGAAAGCCTGAATAGAGCGAGTCGTTGACAGCCCCAGGGCATGGTGAGCCCTGGCGGGAAGCCAGGGTTTAAATCCATTGGCCACCTGCACTGGCGGGAAGCCCAGGTTTAAATCTATTGGTCACCATTCACCTGGGCAGGTATAAAGAGACGCCAGGTAACCCTTTTGCTCCAGCTTCATTTCTGACTCAATAAAGAAATACTACCCAGCTCAAGTGTCCGTCTCTCCGTACAACCACGCGACATTGCAAACCCTAAACCTGATTTAAGAGAACCACACTTGTTATATTTCCTCGGCACTGATGTCAGTTAAGTGAAGGTGATATTTTCCTGCATGTGGTCTCCTGACCCTTATACAGGTGAGACCTAAAAAACAATAAAATGCAAATATTGAAGTAAAACAAATCTAAAGGAAAAGCTATACAGCAATACAAACATTAGTTTTAACCATTTTTTTTAAAAAAAACCCTACCAGCAGTAGTATTCAATAATGATTAAAATCAAACACAAACCTTATCATTTTCAATCCGAGATATACAGTATAACAACTATTAGATCCTTAACTGTGTTTAAGGTGACATTTGTCAGTCTCCTATGGTAAAAAATATTATTTAGAAACTAGACATCTCAGAAAGATTAGGCAAAAAGTAGAATTCTCTCAAATATTTATATCAAGAAGGACATAATGTACTGAAGATCATACTAAGTTTTGTTCCACTGAGGAAAAAGCTGTTCTAAACTGAATACAGTATGTCTGTTGATCCGCTCTTGTTTCTGAATAGATGTGGATAATCCGTAACCAGAAATGAATGAAGGAATGTAACGTCATGATATAGTAGCCCACTATTGCTTAGTCTCTGTGGGTATTTTAATTTCATTTCATTTCAATTCCAATTTAATATTTATTATTTTGATTCCAAGGCTTCCTGAATTTTCATGTCTCTGCGTGGCTCACAAATAAGAAATTAAAAGACCACCAAAATGTGTTTTTAAAGTAACTGACCATGGAGACTTAACAGCAAAAAAGGCAAATGATTATCCTAACCCAAGACCTGAGACGCCTAATTAAGTTTTCAGAAGACTGCCACAAGACAAAAAAGGTGAAAGTATAAATCTCTACCAACTCTATCATAGCCAGTCACTAGCTTTTCTTTTCCTTTTTTTTTCTTTTCTCTTAATCTGTTTGGCTTATGTAATCTTTTTTCTCCCTTCCCTTTATTTTTTTGCCATTTTTTCATTAAACGAACATAGCATCATTTAATTATGCTTTTTTGAGTGTATTTAGGTATTTTGTCAATGTTGGGGGTAATTTGTATTGAAAAATTATGTGTGTGGGTGTGTGCGTGCGCACACACACACACATACATATATATAGTTATGATTAGTCCTTAGATGTTTAGCTTTGTTCTTTTTCTAATTGTTCTTTTCAAATGTTAATGTAGGTTTTTTACAATGTCATAATTATGCATTTGCTTGGAGTGTCGAGCTGGGCTTTTTTAAAAAAATAAAAGGACTGATTTTTAATAAATCAAGTGATTTGGAATTGGCCTTTTAAATATAAAATTTCTACTCCATATCGGAGAAAGTTAAAAACAGTGACTTTGAGTTTAGCTCCCTAACAGTGAATGGATGGAGTACAAATATCCTGTGTGGACCAATCATTTGGGGTTATCAATAGAAGAAAATGTGAGAGGGATCTCGGAGTCTTAGTAGACAATCACTTCAATATGAGCCAGCAGTGTGCTGCAGCTGCCAAAAAAGCCAACACAGTGCTAGGCTGCATTAACAGAAGGATAGAATCAAGATCAAGTGAAGTACTAATACCACTTTACAATGCTTTGGTAAGGCCACACCTGGAATACTGCATCCAGTTTTGGTCACCACGATGTAAAAAAGATGTCGAGACTCTAGAAAGGGTACAGAGAAGAGCAACCAAGATGATTAGGGGGCTGGAGGCTAAAACATATAGGGAACGGTTGCTGGAATTGGGTATGTGTAGTTTAATGAAGAGAAGGGTGAGGGGTGACATGATAGCAGTGTTCCAATATCTCAGGAGCTGCCACAAAGAAGACGGAGTCAAGCTATTCTCCAAAGCACCTGAAAGCAGGACAAGAAGCAACGGATGGAAACTAGTCAAGGAGAGAAGCAACCTAGAACTAAGGAGAAACTTCCTGACAGTTAGAACAATTAACCAGTGGAACAACCTGCCTCCAGAAGTGGTGAATGCTCCAACACTGGAGATTTTTAAGAAGAGACTGGACAGCCATTTGCCTGAAATGGTATAGGGTTTCCTGCCTGAGCAGGGGGTTGGACTAGATGACCTCCAAGGTCCCTTCCAACTTTATATTATTTTTATTATTATTATTAAAATAAAGCAGACATGTTAAACACAAGACCCAGGGCCCGGATCCGGCCTGTGAAGTGGTTTCATGTGGCCCGCGAAGCCGTCCTGAAAACAGTGAGGGAACGGCTCCCGCTGCCTTGGCCTCAGCCCAGGTCAGCCAGGAGCCAATGTACAATTTTGTGGTGGTCATCTATGCTGAAATACATTCAGTCTTAGCTCCACAAGGCCATCTGGAAACAGGGACTGGCCCCTGCCATGTCAGCACTGTCCCCTGGGTGCACGCTGGAGAGGTATCACCCTTTGTGAGGAATGAAGAAATGCACCATCGCCTGGAAGTGGCCAGCACATGGCCCTGCCTACTTCGGGCAGGCAAGGGGCTGGGCAGCATTGCGCTTCTCTTCAGATTTGTGCCACCTGGCTCAGCCTCTCAGCGCTGTGAGGAGAGCGCCCCGTTGCCTGCCGAAACTGGGCAGGCTAGGGGCTGGGCGGCATCATGCTTCTCTTTGGATTTGCACTGCCTGGCTCAGCCTCTTGGTGCTGTGAGACAGTGCCCCACTGCCTGCTGAAACCAGGCAGGCTGGGGGCCGGGTGGCATTGAGCTTTGTACCACCTGGCTCAGTCTGTCGGCGCTGTGAGGAGAGCGCCCCACTGCCTGCCAAAACAGGGCAGGCTGGGGGCTGGGCAGCATTGCACAGGTAATGTAGACTCTCATGCTGCTCATGGCATTCCACCCCCCGAGCCCACCAAGCCGGATATGTGAAGTAGGCAAGGGCCATGTGCTGGCCACTTCCAGGCAATGGTGCATTTCTTCATTCCTCATGAAGGATGACACTTCCTCAGCTACATTTCTTGCCTGTTTTTTTCCCACCACTCTGTAGGAAGGAAGGAAGGAAGGAAGGAAGGAAGGAAGGAAGGAAGGAAGGAAGGAAGGAAGGAAGGAAGGAAGGAAGGAAGGAAGGAAGGAGAGGGAGGGTCTGAGGGAAGTCCTGCCTTAGTCCTGCCGTGCTCTCCCTTTCACCATCCCCTTGCCCCCTCTTTCTGGCCTATCCTGGGGGGTCTCCCATCCTATTGCTAAGGAAGCTTTGGATACAAAGCCAGGTCTCCTCACATGGAGAGGGAGTGGGCCTCCCTCTGACTTTGCCCTCGTACCCATCATGAGCAACCTGGCTAAGGAGAGCAAGCACGGCAACTGGGCACCCCCTTGGGAGGTAGATGTTATCTTAGGAAACTGTGAGGAAATGTTGAAAGTAAAACAGATTTGACTTGCAAATATATCTGATATTATATCTGTTTTTACTGTTTGGGAAAGACACCCTAGATCAGGGACATTCAACCTTAGCAACTTTAAGACCTGCGGGCTTCAATTAACAGAATTCTGGAAGTTGGAGTCTTAAAGTTGCCACTCCTGCCCTAGGTGAACTATTATAGATGATAATAGTTAATAATTAATATTTTACTTCTCATCCTCCTCACACTCATCTGCAAAACACAAAACAAGAAATCAGTTGTGATAGGCTATTCAATATTATATGTCCAGGGTATACACAGATACCCACACTATGTAAAAAAATCACTCACCATTTTTTCTGTTAGAAAGGCATTATGAGATTTATCATATCGGCAGATCTCCTCAACATATTCATGGCTACCTGTGGGTTTCATTTTGATGTCCTATCTCAATTAAGTCTAGTGCCATTTATTCTGAGGTGGTTGTTTTTTCTTCTTCTTAGTATTGTTTTAGATTGCTTTGCATCGAAGGGCAATCTGGTGTTTATTCATCTGCCATTTTGTGATTCTCAGCATTTATCACATTGCGTTGGCCAGGTATTTCATTCACGACCTAGAGTAACAATCTGCTTAGTAGGAACAGGGGACGTTTAAAGTTTCTTGGTTTCATATAGGCCACAGTCTCTTATGAGCAGAACAATCAAAAGTCATTTGCCTGGAGGACTTGCCATTTGTCCGACTTGGCGGTTCATTTGCAGCCATGGCCGACTTGGGCCAAGATGAAGGGCAAAAGAATTCCATGCTAAAGTTGACTCTAATCCGTAAAATGCTTTCCCCTTTGTCCTTTTGCAGCTCGATCATTAAAGGACAAAACCCCACTGCTGAGAGCCACGATTGCACAAAGTATCATTTTGCTGATCTGAAATGAGACTCTAACTGCAACATACTCTCAGTTTAATAACTGCTGTTGCACAAAACACTATTTCATTTTTCCCAATTAACCCTCCAAGAAAATGGTGAATATTCAGCATAATTATTTCTAAGCCAGCAAAACACTCCTTCCATAGCTAGAGATAATGGAACAGAGTGGCTAACTATTTAGGACAATAAGTCATGAAACTGGTTCTCAGGGAGATGCAGAACACCTTGAAATTCTAACTAGCAGACGAATTGCGGAGAGAATGTTTCATATATACAAGGCTAGGAAGGAACTGAAAAACATCCCAGCTCCTCCTAATTGTATTAATTCCACTTTAAATTGTTTCTACCGGGTGAAATTAGAGGCAGAGTGAGAAAGACTGGCCAGGTTTGATGGTGGTATAATTATATATTTCAGAAGCTGATGGCGATGATGTTTGATTAGAGGAGAAAAATACTGCTGCTTTTATATTCCACCCCAAAACAGTATTTTTAGCAATAAGATCTCTGTGGAGGAATATATCCTCCAGAGAAGTATGCCTGGCACCTTTTCACTGCAAAATGAATAATTATCCCTTTTTTACCTGTTCAAAAGAAAAGATGATGTTTTGAAGTGCCTATAAATTTTATTTATTGATATCAGTCATACTCTGATCTCATTTAAGTTGATTGTCCACATAATATTTCTACTTTCTGAATTCAGCCATGGAGGTTTTCAGGATGTGGAGTTTACCTTCTGTTCTTTGTGTCAACTGAGAACATGTTGCGTGTCAAATTTATTCTGTTTAGCTTTCAAAATCAAAACCTATAAGAGAGAGTTGCAAATTGTCCCATATCAAGTTGTCAGTAAGCTTCACCTTAGAGCAAATTTGAACCTGATTTTTTTTACCTGTAATTTAGTCTTCTAGCATCTTTACCATAATGGCCCTCAGCAAAACAAATGTGTGAAAACTATTAGAGTTGACATTTGTTATGCAGCACTCCTTCCAAGATTAGAGGATTGATTGATTAGACTGATAAAAATTAAATGATGGAAATTAAGATGTATATAAAATGCTTAGCCATTATTCTCACTATTCTTACGGTATTTATAAATTAATTAGTGAGTTTTTGGTCAATGGGATTTTGAGCAGCAGAAGGTTCTTGACTTACGGCCATCTTAAGCCATTGCTGTCATTAAGCAGGTCACTTCATGACTGCACCTGATTTTACAACAGATTCCACAGTTGTTAAGCAAATGCTGTAGTCACTAAATGAATCCATTTTATCCAATGAGCGTGTTTTGCCAAAATTGGGCAAAAAGTGTAAAAAAAACCACAGTCACATGATCACAAGATTCTGCAAACATCCATAAATGCAAGCTGGTTGCCAAGCATACCAAATGAGTCACATGACCCTGAGTTGGTGGGGGTGGTATGGTTGTAACTTCAGCTTATCACTAAACAACCAGTTGTTAATTGAGGATTGCCTATACACAATAAGTAAAAAATAGCAAGAAAGAAAGAAAGAAAGAAGAAAGAAAGAAAGAAAGAAAGAAAGAAAGAAAGAAAGAAAGAAAGAAAGAGAAAGAAAGAAAGAAAGAAAGAAAGAGAAAGAAAGAAAGAAAGAAAGAAAGAAAGAAAGAAAGAAAGAAAGAAAGAAAGAAAGAAAGAGAAATAACGCAACATAGTATAAATTATGTTTTATCACATAATAGGCAATAGTTATCCAATAATCATGCTATGACCATTTGGAATGAAAGAAAGGAATGAATGAAAGGAAAAGTGGAATCAATCATATTTCTCAGGAGTGGGTTAATAATAATAACAATAACAACAATAATAATAAAGTTGGAAGGTACCCTGGAGGTCATTTAGTCCAACCCCCTGCTCAGGCAGGAAACCCTGTACCATTTCAAACAAATGGCTGTCCAGTCTTTTAAAAACTTCCAGTGTTGGGGCATTCACAGCTTCTGGAGGCAGGTTGTTCCACTGATTAAGTCTTTGCATGGATTTCTCAGAGGTGGGGTGGTAATATTCTCAACAGTTGTCCCAAAGATGCTTTCTCAAGAGGCAACTGGACTTTCTTGTTTTTCTTTGAAGACACTTCGCTTCTCATCCAAGAAGCTTCTTTAGCTCTGATTGGATGGTGGGGAGCGGAAGAAGCTTCTTGGGTGAGAAGTAAAACATCTTCAAAGAAAAATAAGAAAGTCCGGTTGTCCCTTGAGAAAGCACCTTTGGGACAACCATGGCCTGGATGACTGAGAATCTCCATAGACATTCTCAACAGTTCCTCTCTTGCTTTAATAGTATGTGAAAATGGCCCTGGCAGACAGGGGGAAGAACTGCAGACTAGATAACAATCAGACCAGCAGCTGCTGAGTTCACAGAAGGAATAGGGGCATGTCAAATACCTCAGAAGGGTCCTTTCCTACTTTCTTGGATTGCAAAAGCAAGGAACAGAGGGGAGAGAGGTACTTGCAGACTTGAAAGATTCTGTTAATATAATCTTACAATAAATTGACAGTACTTTGGGGTGGGCTTCTTGTCTAGACTACCTCACAAGGCTGGCATCAATCCTGCAAGTCTCCTGATCTCTTCCAAAGAAAAGCATAAAGACCCCTTGGAATTTTAGGAATGATCTCCACTATCTACCAAGTACCTAGCAGCAGTGTTGTTGCAACACCACAGCAAGTAGATGTATAAATCGCCAATTTTCAGAATGATAGTCTGTTTATACAGATTATAATACAACCAATACAAAAGCTGGGACAAAATTTTTATTAATCCACAGCAGCACAACAACAGGTGGCTCAGTTGCCTCTTGTCTGATCGTTGCCTAGTCTGTGGCTTCCCCTCCTGTCTCCAAAACCAAGGTCATTCTCGTACACCATTATATTTGAGCTTACCAACAGGGTTCAGCAAATGTCCCCTGGCCTCATTTCTGCAAGCTGTTTGAGCAAGAATTGTGAGTCCAAAATGATCTTTAAGGCACAGACCAGTTCCTTTTATGCGAGTGTAACCTCCTCAAAAGCTATTACTTCATCTTACGTTCTTAGATGCTTTGTAATGGAAGTAATTCCATTTCAGGATTATTTGAGCATTAATCTCCCAATTCAGATTCTTAAATTTATACACATCAACTTGTGTCTTCTGCAGCATCTCTCTTTTGGCCAAGGATGATGACATATAATGTAGTGTCACTAGCATATTGAAGCCCTTTGTCCTGAATAGTTGGATAACCTCTCCCAGTGGTTTCATAAAAGTGTTTAATAAAGATCCATCTGACTTTTATGGTATCCCATTTTCAGCAGTTGTCAAAGAAATCAATATGGCATCCCTGATGGGGCAATCAAAACGCTGCCTGATTTTTACATACTACCCATAATAAAACAGGCAAAGCATTGATTAGACTATCAAAATTCCCCAAATTGTTTTTAATACATTCTATACATGTACAGCCCTGAATCATACTCTTTATATTTCCTTTCCAACTCTTTCTGTTAGTTGTGAATAGAAATAAGATCTACTTTCTTTTCTTTACTTGTGCTATTTTTATTTGGCACTGGTATTAATGACTATAAATTCTACTTCTACAACACTGTTCTTGGTGTTTATCCAGACTAACTTTACTTTTTAAAAAATTTTTCAATAATATTTTTATTAATTTTCTGAGTTTACATTTAGGTATTTAGAAAGCAATGTGGTGGCTGGGTTAATCAATAGTTCAGTAACATACAAAAATCTTTAGTACGAATCTCAAACTACAACCTCAAATATTTCCTCTCTTTTTTCCTTAATATCTACTATCTCGTATTTAAATTAATACAGTTCTTATTATATCAACTAAATAAAAACATCATTATTGCATTTATCAGTAATTTTAGCTTATACATATCTTAATTACTTTTACATTCAATCTTTACATTCAATCGATGTACTGTTATTAGTTTTTCCCAATGTTTAGTTTCCCATTAATGTTTAAATTTAACATTTGATATTTATAATTTCCAGGTTTTAGATAACCAAAGTTTCCTTTATCTCAATTCATAACAGAACAGCCCGATCACATGCTGAAATTAAAGCCCTCATAATTTGTAGTTGTAGGAAATGTTCAGCTAATAAACAACACCCTTTCAGGACCTTAGAAAATTTCATCTTTGATTTATGAATTTAGTTTGCATGTTAAACCAACTGAAACATTGACTTCAGTTGGTTTGATTAGTTCAGTTAGTTCATTTAAGATCAAACTGATCTATATTTATGTTTGACTAGGTTGCTTAAAATAATCAAAACTAAAGGTTACATATGTGAAGCAGGACTCTTTCTGTCTTTGAATGAATCAAAATTTTAACTAGATATTAAAAAGATAGAAGCAGATTTTTGAAGGAGAATAGTCAACATCCACAACCTTCATGGACTTATATTACAACTGGACTTTGAAAGGAAGCATACTGTTTACTTGTAGGTTTGTCATAATGTTATATAGAATTAAGGTGGTGTTGTTTTTTAAAAAAATCCTTCCATATAAAATGTAAAGTGTTTCTCACCTGCTCCATACTTATAAGACTGAGCTTCAAACACATTGTTAGCTCTAAACACAAGAAAATCCAGCCAACAATGAATACAACAAGTTACTTTCTTTCCATTTAATTAGAAACTCCATTAAGATTAGGGCATTAATCATAGAGTTCTTTTTGAGATTATCTAATTGCTAATATATCATGACTGTAATTTATTAGCCCACCTCTAAATTTTTCTACTTGCATAATTATTAATCTATTCTACAGTACATATTTTTGCAACCAAGTATATGTTTTGAAAATCTTCAGATATATATCAGGCTCTATGGAAAGTTACAGAAAATGGGCATTGCTCACTTCCAGTGGTTTACATCTTGGTTTTCAATACATACTGAAAATTCGCTGCAAATGGGAAGTTGTGAAAACTGTCACAATATAAAGCATACCGCTAAACTGGATTTTTTGTTCATGTGAATTGTGTCTATAATTACATGTTTGCAGTTGGCAAGAGAATGCTGATTTTAGTTGTCAGGGGAAGGCTACAACACTCAGTAAGGCTCCTATTACCAAATAGAATTTTATATTTCATTCACACAAATGCAGCTTAATAAAACACAGTGTGTAATGCTTGTTAAGTCCAAATAATACATAATAGCAATTGTTATTTGTGGGTCTCCTAATTTTTTTCTCCCTAAGTCATGCGTTTTTCAAACAATTTAGCCTATGCACAAGGCATATAATAGTCAAGAATGCTGTCATTCTGAATGTAGTCCCTTACTCAGCTGCAGCTATCCTATGGTTTAAATATGGTCCAGACATAGTTGGTTCCTAAAATATTTTGAATATGCTAAAACAGCAAAACCCAAAACAAAAGATAGAGTAGGGGTAGCAGGGGAGTTAGGTATGAAAAGATCAGTGCGTGAAAGGTAGAACTCAGCAGCAGTATATAAAAGAAAAAGTTATCAGCAGTAGCATCAGCAGTTAAGAGATGCTGATCATATATTTGAAGTCTGCTAGTTTGTGCAGACCTGTGCTGCTTGGTGTTTACCATAGTCTTTAGGGGCATCAGAGTTGCTCCCTCCAATTGCCCAGTATATAGGTTGAGGCTGATTTTACAAGAATTCTAGAACGGAAGTGGAGACCTTAAGAGGAAAAAAATAAGCGACATTGCTTATAATATTTTTTTAAAAACAGAAACCTCAGGATTACTTTGGAACAGCCCAACTCACCTCACAGGGTTATTGTTGTGAGAAAAACAGGAGGAAGAAGGTATATCTATATGTTCATCACCTTGAGTTATTTGTGAAAATAATAAAGGGTGGGGGCAATACAAACAAAAAAATAAACTACAAAAAGGATTTAAGGAGATGGGAAAAACCAGACTTTTTTTCCCCCGTTTCATTTTTCTTGATAAATCTTGAAGCTGGGCACCCAAAACACTCATAAAAGTTTTGTTTGTGTGTCCAAAAGTCCAGCTTGACTTTTCTGGCCTCTCCCTTGGATGCTCTTCTGTCCTGAAACTCATCATCCTGTTTGTGTTGTAACACCTCCCATACACCATGAATGGCTGGGTTTTCGGGGTAACTATCGTATAATGGGGATGCGGTGGCTCAGTGGGTTAGGACGCTGAGCTTGTCGATCAGAAGGTCGGCAGTTTGGTGGGTCGAATCCCGAGTGCCGCGTAACAGAGTGAGCACCTGTTACTCGTCCCAGCTTCTGCCAACTTAGCAGTTCGAAAGCATGTAAAAATGCAAGTAGAAAAATAGGGACCACTACAGTGGGAAGGTAACAGTGTTCCGTGCGCCTTTGGCATCTAGCCACATGACCACGGAGACGTCCTCGGACAAGCACTGGCTCTTCAGCTTTGAAACGGAGATGAGCACCGGCCCCTAGTCGGAAACGACTAGCACGCATGTGTGGGGCAACCTTTACCTTTAACCTTATCGTATAATGGACCTGATGGGCATCCAGGTTGCATCAAGTTAAATAAGTTAACACTGAGACTAAGCAACAAGCAACAGAATTTGTTTGGCTCAGTCAGAAAACTCTTCTGGCCAAATATAAAGGAAAAAGATGAAAAGGGTGAACAGATGAATTTGCAAAACTAAGGAGAAAAAGGCAGCATGAAACTAATGTAAACTGGAGACAATAAAGCAAACATTTAGAGTGGAAAAAGTATGCCAAGCAACTCCTAAAGTTTGTGACTTAGTGCTAAAAAATAAGGCTATGTATCCTTTCAAAAGGATTCAAGAGACAGGCTTTTGAATATGTGAGCACTTGAGCATAGGACCACTTTAAAGCAGCCATATCATTTTACAAGTTTCAAATGAGTCTAAAATATAGCTTTTTTGCAAGTATATGTCAGACTTGTATAACTATATGGCATTAATGCACATAACCATGTTAATGACAAAATCTTATCTTTGACATATTCAATTTTTGTTTATTATGATCTATTTATTATTATTTTTTCTGTGTGTCTGGCTGCAAGGCAACTCATGTAATGCCATGGTACATTGATAATACACAGGTACTATGTACATACAGTATGCGAATGGGTCGTATATGAAATATGGAGTATGTGAGACCCATTCAAAGCAGACCAAAATGCAGGAAGATTTGTTTAGGAAAACTTCAGACTGTATGAAAAAGTAGAACTTTTAGTTCAGAAAATGAACAGTAAAAGTGGTAAACATTTATTTGTTGCTACCTTCCTGAGTTTCTGTAAGTAGTAGAACTAACAGCACTAGAAATGCTTATGGCTGTTGGTGTGACAGCCTTAAAGAATAGCATCAATGATACAACTACTTTAAGGACACACATTAAATATGGCTGTTTTAATGAATTGACTCCTTAAAGCAGCAGCCTCTGTTTTCAGACTCATGAAGAAACCTGGACCTAGCACACAATTCACAACTTAGATGCTTTAAGGAAGTCCTACATTCACTATATCACATAATCTAAAGTACCTATACCAAATCATTTCTATTAAGCATAACATATAGAAAACAAGAAAACTGCCAACCATCTTTTTTGATTAGGACTGACATAAACCTAATAAACAAATTGGATGATATTGCCTATGTAAGCTGAAATATTTTGTTCTTTTTGTAAAATGATCAGGATTTGAAGGTCACACAGTATGAAATCAGTTCTAAATGGGTGGGGAAAGCGTCCTTTCTTTTCTCAAGAAATTCCATTGCGAAATAATGAGCCCAGCAGGAGAGAAAAGGGAAAATATGTAGATTAAAACAACTTATTGTTTTCCTTATATTCTCATTTAATTTCTTTACTCTTTCCCTGCCTAGACTTTTGAAAGGCAGTTCTAAGTATTGGGCTATTCTTAATATTTATACAGTTTAAAGTAAATTCTTATTTTATTTAGTGTCAATATACTGGGTTCTTCTGTTTGAACTCAGTATTGACATAACATGACAGAAAGAGAATAAATTTTGTAAAATGACCATAATGAACTGAAAAGCAACCAAGATGGAAGGGAGCAGGCATGCATTACTGTTGAACATGCATGCGCTGAAAATGAAAATATGAAGATACGAAATAGTCTTCACAAAGCCATAAATACTTGCAGATGTCTTCATCTACAATATTTTGCCACAGATATTCTGAGCGAAATAGGACTCGGTTGCTTTCTATTCTTTTGAGGCTTCACCAGCTTATCACCTCTGCCACAAATAAAGGGTCATCTGGCAAACCTTTTCTTTGGTTTTATGCTGTCAGCAAACTGTAGCTCTTCTAACAATTTGCTATCTCAGTTCCCTCTTTGGCTAAAGCAATCCAGCAACTATTCTTCAATCTGCTTTTGCCACAGTTCAAGGAATCCAGGTAGTCCTCAACTTAGGACCACAGCAAGGAACCATTGTTAAGCAAAGCAGCTGTTAAACGAGCAATGCCCAATTTTACAATCTTTTGGTTTTACCATGGTTGTTAATTGAATCACTGACGTTAAGTGAATCACATCGTTGTTAAACAAGTCTGGCTTTCCCAATTAACTTTTCTTGTCGTAAGTTGTCTGAGAAGGTCCCGAATGACAGTCATGGGACCTGCAACTGTTGTAAATACAGACCAATTGCCAAGCATCTGAATGTTGACCCCGTGACCACAGGAATTCTATGATAGCTGTAAGTGTGAGAACCAGTTGTAAGTCACTTTTCTTTTAGTGCCGTTGTAACTTCATACGGTCCCTAAACAAATTGCTATATGTCGAGGACTTACTTGTAGTAGCAAAATATATATATAGCTGGATGTGGCTAGAATTCTATGTAGTAAAATACAGATATGTATATACATATACACACATGAGTGCACACACGCGCACAGTCAAAATTTCCTTCCTTTGTGTGCAATACGTTGGCATCACACATCCCAATTGGTAGGCTAAAGCCAATAACAGATAAGAAGGTTCTTATTGCCACTTTCTCTGTGTGTGTGTGTTTGTGTGTGTGTGTTTTCTCTTTGTCACTGGCTGACAGGCTCATGCCAGCAATCTGAATGAATTACACTCAGAGGGGTTTTGAAATTAGGCCAAGGATGTCACCCAACCCTGCTTTGCAACTCCATCAGTGGCAAATAAGCAGGACCTAACAGATCTGGAAAAGCTCACCAGTTGTGAACCTTTTGATTTGAGGACACAAGCTTCAGTGTTTGGGTGCCTTTTTACAAATGATTAGCATTTGACATTGAACAGGGACTACGAAAGTGAAGTGGGAAGGGGACCGTGAATTAATTAATGTGCAATTAGTGCTCCATTATTTGCATGGTTGGGTGCAAACCTCTGGTCTCTAAACACTGTTTTGCAAATAATTGCTACCACTTTCATGGCTCTTTCATAGTCCTCAATTTACAACCATTTGATCAGTGGTCATTCAGTGGCACTGAAAAAAAATGGCTTATGACCGTTTTCCACACTTACGACTGTTGCAGCATCTCCATGGTCACAGGATCAAAACTGGGACGCTTGGCAACTGGCATGTATTTTGTGTCGGTTGCAGTGTCCCAGCGTCACGTGATCACTTCTTGCAACCTCCTGACAAGTGAAGTCAATGGGGAAGCCAGATTCACTTAACAGCAGTGTTACTAACTTAACAACTGCAGTGATTCACTTAACCACCTGTTGCAAGAAAGATTGTAAAATGGGGCAAAACCCACTGAACAATTGTCTTGCTTAGCAATGAAAATGTTGGGGTCAATTGTGGTTTGCAATGGTGGCGAATATCTGTAGCTCGGGTGGAGGATGAGGGTGGAGGTTCGTTCTCCGAGCTTGTGGGTTGGTTTCCGAACGTTTCGTTGCCAGGCTAGATAACATCTGCAGGGGAGTTTAGGGAATATCAGTGTCCCATTACAAGACCCTCACCTGACATGACCTCCTCATCACAAGACCTACTGGCCACACAAAGCTCTTATAAACAAAAGCACACCGACCCTGACATCCCCTAAACTCCGCTGAAGATGTTACCTAGCCTGTAATGAAATGTTCGGAAACCAACTCACAAGCTCGAAGAACGAACCTCCACCCTCTTCAACTGTGGTTGTAAGTCAAGGACTATCTGCTATCTTTAGCCCTACAAAAACACATTTTAAAATTGTAAGCCACCCAGAGTCACTTGGATGAGTGAGACAACTATGGAACATGAATGAGTGAATGAATGAATGAATGAATGAATGAACGAACAAACAAATAGTTGGCATTAGAATTTAAGCACAATGGCTTATTGAAGGAAAAGTTAAATTTAGGCCAAACCCTGGGCCAAATCACACCCTAGTTAAGTCCCACTGTCTGTTCAAATGGCCCATTTTTCAAGTTTCTAAGTGTTAGGGAATGCACCAGAAAGACATATATCATTTTCAGTTTTCTCCAACCTACTTTTCTTGTTCACCTTCCAACTCCAGATGAAAGTATAATAACTTTTTCAGCAACATTTTTTTCAAAAAACGAAGGTCTCATGATTTCGTATTTTTTGATAAAAGAAAATGGGCCTTAGTGAAACTTTGTAAACTACGGAGAAGGGACAGGCAGAGGAATTTTGCAGAAATATTTCAGGATGAAAGAGAACCGATGCAGATTAAGCTAACTCATTCCTTTTCTTGAACAAACATTGAAAGAAGTTTGAGACACAGCCATGATTTTTTTTAAAAAAAATAGTCATAATCTCCGGAATCAAAATTATCCCTCTTCCCAGTGGTGGGATTCAAATATGTGAACAACCGGATCTCTGTGTGGATGCCGCTTCCGGAAGTCCATTCTGGGCCTGGGCAACAAAAAATTAGCTGCCGGTTCTGCCGAAGCGGTGCAAACTGGCTGAATCCCACCACTGCCTCTGCCTTATATATGCTGCAAATATATAAATTTCAGTATATGGGCATAGAAAGTGAGGTATAACTGAGGTCTCCAAAAATTCTAGCTGCTCAAATTAACAGGACAGCATATTTGAGAATAAAATCCAAACTCCTTCAAAGGAGCTTTGCTTAATGCTTGGAAGCAGCATGTCTTTCAGGGCTACACCCAGCACTATCTAAATAGGTTAAATTTAAAAAGCTGGCATTGCTTTTATAAAGGTACCTTATCTCTTGCACTGGCCACTTAATTCCTTTAAATACCGAAAAGGGGCTCCCCCCCTTTTTTTTCAATTAGAGAAGCAGTAAAATCTGGCTAGGAACCTAGTGTATTCTCCGATGATTATAAGAAGGGAGCAGAATGTTGTTAAGTAAGGGCAAGAGCTTTGTCTGAATTTAGCAGCTGCAGATATATGTACCTGAAAGGCAAGGGCTTGGCTCACCCGGCGAAACGAATCTCTTACATAATGCTATTTGGGATGGAGAGATACATTTCTTTGCAAATAAAATATGTGGCATTTAACGTTGATGCAGCTAGGCGTGTTCCTATGGCTCTTCACTCTCTGACTGAGAAGAGCATTCTAGGAAAGTGGAGAACAGTGTTTCCCAACCTTGTCAGCTTTAAGATGGGTGGACCCCTAAGTCAAAGTCTACACATGTTCAAGTTGCCAAGGTGGAGAAACGCTGGACTGTCGAATGTTTGAGATGTGATTACAAAGGACGTGGAAGTCAATCATCTTTATCCAGTTCTTTCCCAATTTTAAACATTCCATTGCTCCATATTTCACTCTAGCAATTACTTTCTGGCCATTATTGATTCTGACTGTCACCTATTTTCACCTGCTATGTAATTTAATTTTTGTACTATTATATAAAAATGTTCTTTTTCATTTTTCTTTTTTAGTTTACTTCCCAAAGTCACTGGATGAGAAGAAGGGCCACAGAATGAACGAACGAACGAACGAACGAACGAATGAATGAATGAATGATGAAACAAATCATTCAGTGGGCACTTTGGGCAGCCCATATTCCAAACTTTTAAAAAGCTGTCCACAATCCCAAACTTTTCTTTAATCAGCAACACACAAATGATGACTTGTTAGAACTTCCTTACATTTTCCATCATTAATCTGATGTTATCAGCATGATGCTGGGTGTCCAAACCTCTCAATACAGCTTTTACATGGCAGTTCTCATGCTTTGTTGAGTTAGAAAAGTTTAACCATTACCTACCATCATATGAAATAAA
Source organism: Vipera berus (assembly GCF_964194415.1). NCBI lineage: Eukaryota > Metazoa > Chordata > Lepidosauria > Squamata > Viperidae > Vipera > Vipera berus. The sequence continues at coordinate 69,398,707 of NC_138203.1, forward strand.
TACAGTTGTTTAGTGGTCCTTTTTGATATTGGAATAGAAATAGATCTTTTCTGCTTCTAGACCCCTGCTATGTTTCTTCACTTTAATTGCAGGATCTTGTGAGATTTTTAAAATAGTCTGCCAGTATTTCATTAATTTTTAATAGTTTTTTGTTAATAGTTTTCTATTTAGTGTTTAGTTAGTTTGTCTCAGAATTAACATTTATATAGCTCTGCTATCTATGTTTATATAACTCTGCTATATATCTTTTCTGCTATCTTCTACATTTTTGCAGCTGAGATATAACAATCCTTGGAAGCTGGCAAAGATATTGGAGTGAGTGCTGACAGCAGCATATACTGTATAGTCTCTCTCATTTTCCTTCACATATCCATCAGTACTAGAATTGTCTTGGAAAAGCAAACAATCAATTTCAGAAAGCACCAAAGACTCCAAAGGAGCATAAAGTTGCTTTATTTTATCAAACTTAAAATAGATACTGTATCTGGCTAACTCTGGTAACCCCAATGGACTTTGGAAAAAAGTGCAGAGAAGAGTAACCAAGATGATTAAAGTCTTGGAGACTAAAACATATGAAGAATGTTTGCAGGATTTGGATTTGGCTAGTTTAAAGAAAAGAAGGACTAGTGGGGGACATGATAGCAGTATTCCAGTATTTGAGAGGCTGCCACAAAGAGGAGGGGAGTCAGTTTATTTTCTAAAGCACCAGAGGGCAAGACAAGAAAAAAATGGATGAAAACTAATCAAGGAGAGAAGCTGGAATTAAGGAGAAAATTCCTAACAGTGAGGACAACTAACCAGTGGAACAGCTTGGCATCAGATTGTAATCGTTTTGATTGTTGTAGCTGTAATTTTTAATAAAATTACTATTTTAAAAAAACCTGTTTTGTTATCAGAAGGTGCAGTGAGAACTTGTAACTTAAGGGTCCCACATTTATTCTACCTGGCTAAAATATTACTGGCTTTGTTTCGGATACCTATTGATCTAGAAAATATAGCCTGCCTATATATCTGGTTTTTTTTTTCTTGTTTTTGATTCTCACTTGTTGCTAATACATGACAGATTACATCCCAGCCTGACAGATTATATCCCAGTGTTCTGAAGGACCTGGCAGATGTTATCTCAGAACCATTGCACCAAATCTTTCAAAAATCCTGGAGCACTGGGGAAGTACCTGAGGATTGGAAAAGGACTGACATGGTCCCCCTCTTCAAGAAAGGGGGGGGAAACGGACCCAGGAAACTAGAGACCAATCAGTTTAACATCAATACCTGGGAAGATCCTAGAAAAGATCATCAAAAAACAGATCTGCCAGAAGCAACTAGAAGCAAACAAAATTATAACTAGTAGCCAGCATGGGTTTGTTAAAAATAGACCATGCCAAACCAATCTTATTTCATTCTTTGACAAAGTGACTAAACTAATAGACCAGCAAAATACTGTGGACGTAGTATATTTAAACTTCAGTAAGGCATTTGATAAAGTAGACTACAACCTACTTCTTGATAAGCTAGAAAAAGGTGGAATAGACAACATCACCACCAGATGGATCTGGAGCTGGCTGGCAAACTGTACTCAACGAGTAGTCCTCAACAGCACTACATCCACAAAGAGAGAAGTAAGCAGTGGGGTACCACAAGGTTCCGTCTTAGGCCCTGTACTCTTCAATATCTTCATCAATGACTTAGATGAGGGAATTGAAGGGGAAGTCATCAAATTTGCAGATGACACCAAACTGGCAGGAGTAGCCAACACCCCAGAAGAAAAACTGAGGATCCAAACAGATCTTGACAAACTTGAACAATGGGCCCTATCCAATAAAATGAGTTTCAATGTGGAGAAAAGCAAAGTTTTACATTTAGGTAGGAAAAAACAAAGGTACAAGTACAGATTGGGCAAGATGTGGCTTAAAAACAGTGAGAGGGACCTTGGAGTCCTAGTTGGATGATCACTTAACCATGAACCAGCAGTGTGCAGCAGCAGCCAAAAAAGCTAATACAATTCTGGGTTGAATAAACAGAGGCATAGAATCAAGATCGTGCTAGGTATTAGTACCGCTTTATAAAACCCTAACAAGACCACACCTGGAATACTGCAGCCAATTTTGGTCACCATATCACAAAAAAGATGTTGAGGGTTTGGAAAAAAAATTCAGAGAAGAGCTACTAAGATGATCAAAGGCTTGGAGAGTAAAAGATATGAAGAATGGCTGCAGGACTTGGGTTTGGCTAGTTTAAAGAAAAGAAGAAATAGGGGAGACATGATAGCAGTTTGAGGGGTTTCCGCAAAGAAGAGGGGTTCACGTTATTCTCCAAAGCACCAGAGGGCAGGACAAGAAACAATGCTTGGAAATTGATCAAAGAAAGAAGCAACCTGGAATTAAGGAGAAACTTCCAGACAGTGAGGACAATTAACCAGTGGAATAGCTTGCCCACAGAAATCGTGGGCAATCCATCACTGGAGATTTTTAAAAAGAGAGTGGACAATCACTTGTCTGAGATGGTATAGGGGGCTGGTTTAGAAGACCTCCAAGGTCTCTTCCAGCTCTATTCTATTCTAATATGGTGGTGACAAGTTTTTCTTTTTTCTTTTTTCTTTATCCATTAATCCTTTGTTGTTCTTAGCTGAGTGTCAGTGTTATAGTTGGACCTCATGAAGGATTATTTCAGAGCTTGCCAGTTCTGAATTACATTCATCGGCCATTCCAAAAACAATAACAGAGATTAATTTCTTGAAAAACGGCAAGCATATTGAACAGGTGGCATCTTGTACTGCAACGGACTGGCATCAAGATGAGAAGGATGTGATGGATGCTTTTCATGAAGAACAATTATTTTGATGAAATGATTTTGGTATGAGTTATTTGTAAATGTCATGTTGTCTGTTATTATCAGTATTATACTTCACCATGAATTTACCTCATGTTTCTGAAACTCAGTACTAGATCACCAGTGTAAAAACAACACAAAACATTACTTTAAGCTCAGCACTTTTGATCTGAAAGACTTTTTTTCCAGTGCTCATTAGAGATTTTGTGAATCTCTCTCTATTTTTTGCTTTAAATAATCATGTTATTGTATCTCAGAAATAAGCAGCCAGAATACTACATTATTATCTACCTGAGATTCAAGGGAAACCTGAATGGGAAATATTTTAAACTATTGCATCCTTGCCAGGTACAAAGGCAGTTTTCAGAGATCCTGGGTAGGACTCTTTTTTATTTTCCAGTTGTACTCTCTGACAAAGTAAAGATGATTCTCAAATATGTCTGCTAAATCTCAGAAAATAAAAGTGATGAATTTGGATTTCTGATCTATGAATATTATTAAATCGACCAACTTGCCCTGGTGAAAATAGATTGAGCCTTTGGTTCACACCTGGCACACCAAAGCTACACATTTGACACTGTAAGTTAACATCATATCAGGTATACCAACAGCACACAAATGGAGGCAGATCTTGGCAGTTTTTGCTTTTTGTGCTTGTATTATGCAAGGAGCAAAGCAATTGCTATTTAATTGCATAGCATCTTCTTTAACATATATTATCTTCCTTTAGCTCCTGCAAGATTGCTGGTGTATCCAAAGCAATGAATACAGGTAACAGCCAAACTAACTACAAGTCACATAGACATTTAATGTGACATCTGCCCATTTTTATAACCTGCTCACTGTCATATAATACTGTCTCCTGCCAAATTTTCAAAGTACAATGCAGCAAGAGGGGATCTTGCTTTGCCTAGGCATACCACAGGTAGGCTACTGCAGAAGTCCTCAGCAGCTAAAGTACATGTGGTCAAACAATTTGTAAAATACATGCAGTATTATTAGACTACATAGCTCATGTTGAGGAGGAGATCCTTGGAGGGATTAGGCAGCTTGGGTCAAGCTCAAATAGGGAACTGGAGGAAGGGCCACTGTGGTTCTTTAACAAATAATATAAAACAAGAGAATGGATGTCTGAAAAGCCATGAGCTAGAAGTATGAGAGACAAATAATAACCTCTGAATTGAGGGAGGATTGTTTTACATTTGCTGAGAAGAACAAAAGGTCTTGTAGAAAACAAATGGCTGGAGGGCCAAATCATTGCAGAGTTCACTCAGGAAAAGCTATGATGCTTTTAAAGATTGGTCTGCTTGACTGATAACATTTTAATCCTTTTTGTAATCCCAGACAAGGCTTTTTTTTCTCCCCCTGCTCAGCTACCCTTTCTCCTTGTCTCATTGCCATTCAGTTTTATTTATCCTCTTTATTTCCTTAGTATAATTCCTGATTTTCTATTTCTCCTTTTCTTTATATTTCTGATGGAAAGAAAAAAAATACGGTCTCTGTACGGAGGTGCTTTATGCATCTAAGTGAAAGATTGGTATATGAAGGTAAGGAATCAGTTCATTCTATAAATGGGCCTCTTATTTTATAAGTTATCCATCCTAATTGTATCTAAAGTCTCTGGTCAAAGTTTTGCAGCGGCATACATTAGTCTGATCTATTTGGAAACAAAATAACTTGAAGGGCTGACATAGGGTTCAATAATGGTCCTAAAAGCCCGATATGAAAAGTTGGGTCTGGTTCTATTCAAAGGTCCTAAACAAGTCAGATAGCTCAGATAGCTCAGTTCGAAAGGTGGGAGGAGCTAACTTAATTGGCACCCAATCATGTTTGCTGTTGAAAGCCAACTCTGGAGAAAGAAGATAGTTGTTTTTCTTTGTTTGTTTGCATTCAGAATCTTAGTGAGCCAATGAAAGTAAGAGCCACTGGAAACAGCAAGCGGGAACTTTATTTTTGTAGAAGAATTTTACTCTGGCATTTGGAAAGGAGTAGGAGTGGTAAAATAGTTGGTCAGCCCTGGCAAATTAGAAAGCACGAAAAGGACACTTGCTTTCAGAAAGGGGAGAGTGAAGGTTTTGGACAGGCTTTCAAGATTCAGTTAAGATATTCTACAACATAAAGTTGTGGTAGGAGAAGGACTGGCAGAACGTGTGGCTGGAGTTAAAAGAGAGATTAACCTAGAATTTCTTCACAGCCACAAATGAACTAACTAACACACTAACCTCTTTTGAGTTCTGTTGACCTTTATCTAATTCTAAGCAATTCTAGTCATTAGTTGAGAATATTCCATTGGATATGAGTAGATTTTAGAGGGATATTGTTATTGATCTTAGTGTTGGTACTTTGTATGTATCTATGTTAAAGGGGAGTTAAAGCACATTATGAATTTGGTTAATTGTATATTATGCATAATTTTTATTTAGAATATGATTATTATAACTAAAGTGCATATTTTAAGACAGGCATTGTTGAGAGTTTGGAAGAAGTATAGATACAAGTTAGACTGTAGGATGCCATTGTGGGCAATTCCAAAACACACAATAGAAAACATAAATGTTGGCTTCAAACATGACGTGACCACATATAAGGAGATTTTAAGCCTGGAAAGAAGTGTATGGTGTTTAAAATCGTATAATCTCTTGCGAGATGAGAAGATTGTTCAAACCTGGTTTCAATATACTCAGTTATGGGCCAGGTGGAAAGAAGATCAGAAAACTGGTTTTGCAATGACTGATGAAAATTTGATAAAGCAAATTAGAAATCAGGGTCCAGCACATATCAAACGGATATATCTTGCATTGATAGAAATTGATTCAGAAACAGAACTGGTTAAAGATTGTATGATAAAATGGGCCCAGAACATCCAAGAAGTTATTACAATGGACACGTGGGAAAAGATCTGTAGATGAATTTGGTTAATTGTATATTATGCATAATTTTTATTTAGAATATGATTATTATAACTATAATCCTGTATTTAGCTCTGGGAAGTGGGGGGGGAGTGGGCGGGTTTGGGGTGGGGGGGATTTGGGTATATATTGTAAAATCTTGTTTTTGTAAAACTCTTTAATAAAAAAAAGAGAATATTCCATTGGATAGGCATGAGTAGCAATGCATCAGTTTAACTGGATCTTTATGTGTGCACCTGATCTTTTGTGCCTGACAGTTCTGTTCCTAGAATTCCCACGGTGTTTGTTTCCTCACCTGGCTTACCTCAAAAAGATAATGATTTTCCCCAGCCCTACCCAGTCCTTTCCCCCATACCTTTGCAGGACAGAGATGAAAAGCAATCAAGATGGATTACACCTGAACATCAGTACATCAATGTTGATTTGATGTGGCCAGGAAAAGCCTCACTGCTCGGTGGAGTTGGTGTTGGAAAACAGTAGTCTTGAGGAGCTCGTTGGGAAAATCTGGCCTCAGTGTCTCAGACAACTGAAGCTCTTTAGGGACTCCCTACATAGGTTACAAGGATCCCTGCTGCTAGCTGCAGACACCTGATTCTTTTAGTCATGGCTGCCATCAGTTGCCCCAGTGCTGGAGCCAGTAATTTTCAGGTAGCATATTCTTTTGGAGCCTTGACATAACGTCACTCTTGCTGGTGATGGTGGCAAAGTATCAAGGAAACCACAACACTGCTACACACCATGCCACTCAAACGTCAGGTGAACCAAGCAGCTTACTATGCTTCAAGACAGAAGAATTTTTTTTTATAAAAAAGCATCCTCTGGCAGTGTTCCTTGGGCATTAGGAAAATAAGAAGAAACAAAGATTACCAAGGTGGGACATAACCGTAACTCATAATTTCTGTCTTCAGGTTTATAAGAAGACTGCAGTTAGGTACAAAGAGATATGGCTGCAGTCATATATTTTCTCTTAATTCAGGGTTGTCCAACCTTGGCGACTTTAAGACCTGTGGACTTCAACTCCCAGAATTCTGGGGAATTCTGGGAGTTGAAGTCCACAGGTCTTAAAGTCGCCAAGGTTGGACAACCCTGTCTTAACTGATGGGTTTTTTTCCCTAAAAGAGTTGAGTGCTTGAATCATACCAGGTATAGCATCCTATGATTAATATCTTTGAGAGTAGAAGGGACTTTCCAACGATCATGAATTGTATACATAAACAGATTAACTCAGATTTCTGCCTACTACATGCTCCCCTAACCTTAACCATTCCAAATCTACAACCTCTTTCCAGTCGATGAATTGAAATGAATTTACCAAGAACCAGCCTTCATTAAACTGGCAGCCAAGAACTGTTGGACAACATTTATAGTTTGGGAACCCTGCAATAGAAACAGGATCTTTGAAATACACTCCTGGTTCTAACATGTTGCATATGAACCGATCTGTCACACTGATTACACACAGACGTAGAGATACACACACAGAGAGACACACACATGCACCCCTCCAAAATTCCACATGTTGAAGTATTGTTCAGAGCATTCATCCCATTTTCCAATGATTGGGACGAAAGTAGGTTAGTAGAGTGTGTTGCTAGGAGACCAATGTCAGCGTCATCTCTGACCTTGGCAGGGTATAAAGAAATTGTATAGATTTATTGAGCTCAGTGGCACGTTGTCTAAAGCTTCCGTGATGGCTGTTATTCTCTCTTTCGCTCTGCTGCTGCTGACATGCACACAGTCATTTGTACAGATGTACATATAGGATATGAAAAGCCACACTCCCCAATCTGCTTCCTTGCCATACAAAAGAAGCCACGGCCTCTGTCTTGTCCGTGCTATATTTTCATGGTAGACAGACATTTGCAAAAAGTCACACCAACAAGTCTCACCTCTTTCGCCCCGACTTTTCCAACGTGTCGGTACTTATAGCAGGTGGAGTGAGGGGATGAACAACTCATAGCCTATCAGCCTCATGCAATTCCCAAAGCACCCCTTTCAGCAGAACCCCAGAATCTGCTTCTAAAGTTTGGGGGAGAATACCATTTATAGGGAAATTTCACCTGCTCCTCAAAAGAGCTGTAATGGAAGCTGGAAGTCTTTAGAAAGTAACTTAGTCTCATTTCTTTGCTTAAAATCCCAGACCATCTTCAAAATGCTCCAAATCACAGGGCTGAAATGTAGCTATTTTGTCACTATATTTTGGCAGTGTGATTTGGGGCTATTTGTGAGAGTAGGGAGAGAAATCAGAATTGTTTATTTCTCAGGGACCTCTTGTTCCCATTTTCATCTTTAATCTCTTTCTCCCTCTCTGTCTCTGTGTGTAAGAGTGTGTGTGTGTGTGTCTCACACACAGAAAGAATAAGATAGAGAGAATGAGAGAGATAAACAAACAGGCAGAGAGAGAAAGAGAGACTGAGAGAAAGAGAGAGAGAAGACACACGGTGAGAGAGATTGTGTGTAGTAAGAGTCATGACACACACACCCCTGCTAACTAGGGGACCAAATTGTAGTCCCCATCTCAAGAAAAGCTGCCTAGCCCTACTATGAGGAAAATATACATATAATTGCTCATCCCATAGAAGCAAATAAATGGAACACATTGATTTTGCTATCACCTTCAGCTCTGGATCCATGTGGTACATACCTGAGCTGGCTGGTGTTTAAAAAGCAAGTATTGTAAGACATTCATTCAGATATTTTTGGCATCAAATCAAATTGTCTGGCCGACGGCACCTCAGGGTGCCGTCGGCCAGACAATGTCGGCTGGCGACCCCCAGGGGGAGGGCCTTCTCTGTGGGAGCACCAGCCCTTTGGAACCAGCTTCCCCTTGAGCTTCGGATGGCCCCGGACCTCCGGTCCTTTCGCCGCGACCTCAAAACTTTTCTCTTCCATCAGGCTGACCTGGATTGATGATGGGTTTTTAAATATGTTTTAATTTTTAATTGTAGTTAATTTATTTTGGGGCTGTTATTTAATTCGTTTTTTAATTTTTGTATTGTTGTTTTTATTGTTGTAAGCCGCCCTGAGTCCCTTGGGAGATAGGGCGGCATATAAGTCCCAAAAATAAATAAATAAATTATTCTTAAGCATGGAAGGCACCTATTGTGCCAGAGATCCTTAGATGAAAGCAATGAAATTAATATTAAAATGTATATTGCCACAATGTGTCACTGCTAGGATTGAGCCATGCACCTCCTGAAAATGTGTGATAGATATGCTATAGTAGGGCTGCCTCAAATCCTTAAAAAAAGTGCTTTGCAATGTGTGGTGCCACATACAACCTTCCCCTTTTTATTTTTAAAAACAGCCATGTTTTTCCCAAGTTTGCATAATTGTTTTGGAAGTTGCTCCTGGCTGTTTCTACACACATGTGAATTGCTCTGCTTTGCTGGGAAGCAGAGAAAAAAGTGAAGTGTGTGTACACTTGCTATGGAGATAGCTCCTGCAACATATGATATGAGGTCCTTGGTGCTTTCCGAGCTTGGTTGTTTTCTTGTAGACATTTCATTACCCAACTAGGGAACATCATCAGTGTCCCAATGATGTTACTAGTTTGGGTAATGAAACATTTGCAAGAAAACAACCAAGCTCATAGAACACCAAGGACCCCTCATGTCAACCCTGAGCTACAAATATTCTGCTTTATCGAGAATTAAATGTAGAGGTATAAGATGAACTCTGTTGAATCAGGAGACCCCATTTTATGTAAAATTCAGTGTCACACTGTGAACAACTAAGACCTTCACAAGCATAAAAAGGAAAGCTATCACTCTTTTCCACCAGTGCTTTTTAGCAGCTGGAATTGAAATTATGCTGCCTGAGATTTTGAACATAGCATACAGCAATCAAGAGGACTAGCCTTGGTGGACTACTCCTTCCTCTGCTGAAGTCACTTTCACTTTCAGTGAAGTGTGTGTACACTTGCTATGGAGATAGCTCCTGCAACAGCCTAGAAAGAGATGCGACTGCTTAAATGGCTTAAAATGTGCATTGTGTGCCCTGTTAAATTTTGAGGAATGTTTCTTTCAAAGTATTTGAATAGTCCTAATGTTTTGTGATATGTAAGAGAAATGTACTGCAAATATATATTCTCTGTATGTTTGTTGCCTTGATTCAAATGAGTATATTTAGATCTTAGAGTTTCAATCTTACTTTAGATACTACTCAGCAGTATCTCTCCTCTCTTCTCTTCTCTTCTCTTCTCTTCTCCTCTCCTCTCCTCTCCTCTCCTCTCCTCTCCTCTCCTCTCCTCTCCTCTCCTCTCCTCTCCTCTCCTCTCCTCTCCTCTCCTCTCCTCTCCTCTCCTCTCACTAATGATGTTTCCATAACATAACTGTTGTACTGTGGAAAGCTCAGCTTGGTGGCTTCCTATCTGACCTTCACTGTCATTCAATAGTTCTGGGCAAAGAGGCAGGAGGGCAGTTGATTTCAAATACAGTGGGACCTTATGGAAGGTTAGGCCCCCTGCTGAGTGTTGTGGCTCAGTCCCTGCAGCAGAAATAGCACTTATGTACAGGCAGATGTAAATTCATCCAGAGATGTTGGCCATCAGAATTTCATCTTTGGTCATGCAGACACCATCAGGGATGGAACAGTTTGTTGTAATATTTTCCTATATCTTTGATGCTGTGTATGAAAATGATAGTTAATAACATAACAGAGCATTGGTAGTTCGTGGTGGTCCTGAAATTAGTTCTGCTATAACACCCTTTTATGACTATTGAAACTGAAAGAATAAAAAAGATGCAAATGGTATCTCAACTCAACCCCAAAGCTAATCAGATTATTTTGACACTTGGCCCAGATTCCACAAGTGATGCTGTTTCTTCCTCTTCCTTCCTTCTCCCTCCTTCCTCCTTCTTCCTATACAACCATAAACCATAAAATCTACTGATTGGGTGTTTCACTCTGCCCAATTGTAGGTCCAGCCTAATATTTTAATGATGTTCTTAAGCAGAACCCCATAAATTAAACAGAAGTGACAACTATATTAAATGGAAATTCGCTAGAAATATTGAAGATAATTTATTTATTTTATTTTATTTATTTTATTACGTTTATATACCGCCCTTTCCCTGAGGACTCAGGGTGGTTTACAGGGAATTAAAAACCACAATACAAAAGTTAAAACCAGTTTAAAAAAGATTAAACTTAACCCTGTGCAAATAAAACCCCAGTTAAAATAAATTAATCCTCAGCCTGGGCCAGAGAGCTCAAAGAGCCAGGTCTTCAGGCCCCGGCGGAATGAACGGAGGTTGGGGGCAGTCCTCAGCTCCACTGGCAGCTGGTTCCAGAGGGCAGGCGCCCCCACTGAGAAGGCCCTATCCCTGGGCGTTACCCGCCGGCAATCTCTTACCGGTGGGACCCTGAGCAGACCCTCCCTGTGGGAGCGCACTGGACGAAGGGCACTTGATGCTGGCAGCAGGTGTTCCCTCAAATACCCCGGACCCAAGCCATGTAGGGCTTTATAGGTAATGACCAGCAATTTGTCTCCAGTGCAGAATCTCTCAGGGTACATGCAAAGCAACAGAATGATAATATCATAATAATAATACCAATAAGAGGGAATAGTAAAGAAGATAAGAAGTGTAATAATAATGCTACAGCCATGCAACATGGGTAAATGTACATAGACATTAGACAGTACTGTGAGAATTAGGTATTGAGCAGAGTGATGGCACAAGGGAAGAAACTGTCCCTGTGTCTAATTGTTTTGGCATGTAATGTCCCATAACAGAATCCCAAGGGGAGAAGTTGAAACAGTTTATGTCCAGGATGTGAGGGATCTGTAGATATTTTGTCAGCCCTCTTTCTGGCAGTATATACATCCTCATTGGAAGGCAGGCTGGTTGCACTTGTTCTATCTGCAGTCCTAACTATTTGTTGGAGTCTATACCTGTCCAGTTTGGTTGCTGTACCAAACCAGACAGTTATATCTTAAATTATCCAAAGACTGAAGCAGGAACTCAGGAACAGTAATGCCAGCATTCCCAAATATCCATAGGTCAAAGGGCTTCTTTCTGGATACGTGCCCATATCCAATCAAATCAAAGTTAAATGAGGTTATACCGATGCAACTGGATCATGATGATTCAACACCCCACACAAGAAACTGGGACACTGTGTTTAATGAGAATAAATTTAAATTTCTTTGATGTTTCTGTGTGGTATAGAATGGAAGCCCCCAGGGTCCAACCTATTCCTTCTTAGTTACACTAGCTTTGTTAAATAAGCAAATAATCAGTTACCTGGATTGCATATCTGCCATGCATTAGCACCTTTTTTCTTAAAAGAAAAACACCAGTGCCTTTTACCCAGGAATGTTTTATATTAGACAATTAGCTACCCTGGAACCAATGTTAAAAAGGTGTTACAGAAATGTCCTATGACTGCAAATGTAAATAATTTGATTTTTGTTTTAAAGTAGTACACAGAATTTTTTAATCTGGTTTTCAAGAGAATCGTGTTAAAAATAAAGAGAAAGATTGCCTTATTCTATTTTGCAGTTCATAAGACATAAATATGTATCACTGTTGTGAAAGGAAGAAAGAGGAGCCCTGAATAAATGTCTAATTTGAAGATTACAAGAAGGAAAGCTGTAAGCTGAAGTGGCAGAAGAAAAGCAAAAAGCACGGAGCACGGAAATTGTTTTGAAAGATATTTTCATAATTTTGTGGCTCAACTTGCTGAGGCCAGCAACTTCTGACTGCTGCATTTGAAGCAGAGTCTGCTAGAATTCAGAACATGGCCTTTTGCTTTATATTACCCAGACACACAAACTGTACGGCAGTGCAGTGAGATATTAATAACACTGTGAAAACATCAAGAATTTCTTTCCAATGTTTTCATTTTGGCCATTGTCACATTTAAGAGTGAGTTTATTTGATAATGTCAGCTTTTTATGAAACATTTTTATGTGATTTTTTTCATATTTTAATGCAGAATTAAATATGAGGTCCTTGGTGCTTTCTGAGCTTGGTTGTTTTCTTGTAGACATTTCATTACCCAACTAGGGAACACCATCAGTGTCCCGATGATGTTACTAGTTTGGGTAATGAAACGTTTGCAAGAAAAAAACCAAGCTCATAGAACACCAAGGACCCCTCATGTCAACCCTGAGCTACAAATATTCTGCTTTATAGAGAATTAAATGTAGAAGTATAAGATGAACTCTGTTGAATCAGGAGACCCCATTTTATGTAGAATTCAGTGTCACACTGTGAACAACTAAGACCTTCACAAGCATAAATAGGAAAGCTATCACTCTATTCCACCAGTGCTTTTTAGCAGCTGGAATTGACTCATCATCCTGTTTGTGTTGTAACACCTCCCAGACACCATGAATGGCTGCGTTTTCAGGGTAACTATCGTATAATGGGGATGCGGTGGCTCAGTGGGTTAGGACGCTGAGCTTGTCGATCAGAAGGTCAGCAGTTTGGTGGGTCGAATCCCGAGTGCTGTGTAACAGAGTGAGCGCCTGTTACTCGTCCCAGCTTCTGCCAACCTAGCAGTTCGAAAGCATGTAAAAATGCAAGTAGAAAAATAGGGACCGCTACGGTGGGAAGGTAACAGCGTTCCGTGCACCTTTGTTGTCTAGTTATGCAGGCCACATGACCACGGAGACGTCCTCGGACAAGCTTTGAAATGGAGATGAGTTGGAAACGACTAGCATGCATATGTGGGGGAACCTTTACCTTTAAAGAAAACGTACCAGGTGTAAACTCCTTCATTAAGTGCTGCCAGGGGAAAGTCAGTGTCAAGGGGATCCCAACTGATGATGGCAAACTCTGGCTTTTGTTGAAAATTCGGAAGAATCTCCCTTTCTCACCCCTATTCCCATCACCAGTGGCCCAGATGGACTTTTGTTTTGATATGGTTTTCTTAGTTGCCTCTATCTATCAGCTGTTGCCAACCAAAAAAGGAGCACATGAGACTTTATCCTGGGCGAAACTATAAGAGGCTGAAGCAATGGACTGTGGGAACCTTTACGTTTCCTTATGTCAACACAACCTGATGGAGAAGAATTACAGGTAGTCCTAGACTTAACAACAGTTTGTTTAGTGTCCATTCAAAGTTACGATGACACTGAAAAAAGTGACTTATGACCGTTTTTCACACTTATGACTGTTACAGCATCCCCATGGTCACGTGATCAAAATTCAGACACTTGGCAACTGGCTCATATTTATGACGGTCACAATGTCCCAAGATCATGTGTGTTGTGTATTAGGTTTTGGGAAAGAAACTATTCACATGTTTGAACTCTAACAGTTCTGGTGGGAGTCTTAGTGGCAGGATTGTTAGGTTTAATCTGATTGGTTGTATGAAAGTATATAAGCTTGCATGTACACCCTAATTCCCCAGTACAGACATGATTGCCAATAAAGGAATAGTTCACTTGTACTCATCTGCCTGGCATTTTCTCTACACTCCAGAACCTGATACACAATAATGTGATCACCTTTTGCGACCTTCAGACAAGCAAAATCAATGGGGAAGCCAAATTTACTTAACAACTGTGTTACTTACTTAACTGCAGTGATTCACTTAACAACTGTGGTAAGGAAGGCCATAAAATGGGGCAAAACTCGCTTAACAACTGTCTCACTTAGCAACAGAAATTTTGGGCTCCATTGAATGGTTACAAAAGCTGATGGAATTAGCAGAGATGGCCAACTTGACTGTGCTGATAAAAGAACATAAGTCCTTTTTTTTCTACTTGGAAACTGCTTCTGAACTTTGTGCTTGAGGTGGAAAGAAATGATGCCATGATTTTGGGTTTTACTAATTAGACTGATTTGCCGATACAGAAATGGCTACTACAGAAAAGTAAAAAGTTGAAATTTGATTTTAATGTCTGATTTTACTGCAACAGAGTCAGAAGTCAATGCCTTTTGTGTCTCTCCCCCCCCTTTCTTCACACCTTTTTTGTTTTCCCTTTTTCTACTGTTGTCCCCTACTATTTGCTTTTGTGTTTTCATATTTTATGTTATAAATGAATAAAACTTAATAAAAACAAAACAAAACAACAAAACAAAAAAGAAATTTTGGGCTCCATTGTGGTCGTAAGTTGAGGACTACCTGTATTTCATTTCTGTGATAGAAAAGATATCATTTCTTACTCTGGGAACCAGCAAAACACAGAAATTGGATTTAAGGATTGTGTGCCTGCTTGCTCCACACAGAGCTGGACATTCTGAACACTGGAGGAGGCTGTTTGATCTCTCCAAAAATACCTGTTCAGACAGAGGTTGAAGTCATTCATTCCCACTAAAAAATGGGAGAAGTTCAGGCCTGAAAGATGCTTGCCATACTGTCTCTTTCGGCAGATCATTTTTTTTTCTACTTAAAAGATGGGTGACTTGGTCTCTGTGATATTTGTGCCTATCATCCCTCTTTCTAGGCTAGGCCTTCTAAATGTATTGGGACTCTAATATGGGAAATTTACAAGCCAAAGTTCTTCACCACTGGAGATTTATCCAGATTTCTCCTGAATAAGTAGTGAAGATAAACACACATGCACACACTTTGGAATTTTCTTCCCCATATGTTTAGAATATGCACTGTGTGCGAGTACACAGTGTAACGCACCCAGAGCCATTATTTTAGCACGTGTGCCAACAAATGCTGACAACCAAGTCTCAACGTGATTCACTGCAACCATCCTTCAAATACAGTCAAATGTTGATGCAGGCAAGAATTTAAGAAACAGCAGCATCCCGTTTCAGCAGCTGCAGTCTACTTTCTTGGCTCAATTTTGCATCAGCTTTTCTTCTGCGGCACATGGCTCCCTTCAACTCTGCTGCCATTATCATCTTCATCTAGGGAAATACACTAGGCAAGTCATGGTGTGTGCATGAGAGCTGGGGGTTAAGAGGTGGGGAGGGTCTCCAGTGGCCTTTGGGTTCATGTGTTCTTCCACCGACACCTGCGTCCTGTCTTTGTGATGATCCTCTGAGAGTGACCACAATTCCAGAGCTTAGCTGCCTGGTTTATCACAAAGATGACCTTGCCATCGGCTGCTAAACCTAAAACACTGCTATAAAAGAATGTTACCCACCAAAAATGTAAGCTGAAAATTGACAAAAACACCCATGCCTTTCTTTTATTACCGACGGAACGTTTTCCCCCAGAAATATGGATAGACTTGACAGTTTTTTTATTGAAAAGTTTTACAATACATTTTTTTAACAAAACAAAACCCCTCCCAACCCCCTCCCCTCTCCCCAACCCTCCCCAACACCTCCCTCCCTTCCCCCTCCCCCCTCCCCGACTTCCCAGAGCTAAATACAGGGTATAAAAATACAAACAATCATAATCTACCTTATGCAAACAACAATAAGCTATTAAATCTATCACACTTTAACTCTTATAAAATAACTACAAGCAATATAAATATCACATCAATACTTATTCAAATGCTAGATGAAACTTTTTAGTCCCATATTTATTCTGAATATAATCAATCCATTTTTTCCACTCCACAATATATCTCTGTTGCGAATGGTCTTTCAAGTACGCTGAAATCTTTGCCATTTCCGCCAGGTTGGAAACTTTTAAAGTCCATTCTTCTATAGTCGGCAGTTCTTCCTTCTTCCAATATTGCCCTACTAAAAGTCTTGCTGCCGTAATTAAATTCAACATCAACTTAGTGTCCACAACAGTAGTATCAGTAATAATGCCCAGTAAAAACAATTGCGGACAAAACTTTATCCTTTTCTTAAATATCTTTTGCATATTCCACCAGATTTTAATCCAAAAAGCTTTAACCTTTTTACAGGTCCACCATATATGAAAATACGTTGCATCTTCACCACCACACCTCCAACATTTAGGCTGGCAGTTTGGATACATACTTGCTAATTTTTTAGGATCTAAGTGCCACCTATAAAACATTTTATAAAAGTTCTCTCTTAAGCTTTGAGCTTGCGTAAATTTTACATTTCTCACCCAAATCTTTTCCCAAGTATCCATTGTAATGACTTCTTGAAAATTCTGAGCCCACTTTATCATACAGTCTTTAACAAGTTCTGTCTCTGAATCAATTTCTATCAATGCAAGATATATCCTTATAATATGTGCTTGACCTTGATCTCTAATTTGCTTTACCAGATTTTCATCAGTCATTGAAAAACCAATTTTCTGGTCTTCTTTCCACCTGGCCTGTAATTGCCCATACTGAAACCAAGTTTGTACAATCTTTTCTTCTCTTAAGATATTATGCGGCTTCAAATGCCATACATTCCTTTCCAAACTTAAAATTTCCTTATATGTAGTCACATCATGTTTAAACCCAACACTTATATTTTCTATTGCGTGTTTCGGTATTGCCCATATAGGTATCTTATAATTTAACTTATATCTATACTTTTTCCAAACTCGTAACAGAGCATGTCTTAAAATATGTACCTTGAACACATTATCCACCTTCTTATCATACAATAAATATGCATACCAACCAAATAACAAATCATGGCCTTCAAGATTTAATAATCTCACTTGTGTTGAATTAATCCAATCACTTATCGCTGACAAAGCAGCAGCTTCACAGTATAGTTTAAGATTAGGCATTTTAAGACCACCTGATAGACTTGACAGTTTTGACTGATGTTTTCCATACAGTAGCTGACTCTAATAGAGAAGACCTAAACAGAAATCCAATTGATTTTTCAACAATTATGTTGGAAAGGTAAAACCCGGTTCTCCTTTTGTTCAAAGAGGATAATAAATAAACAAACAACCCTTTCTGCTAAAATATAGCAATGCAGCATTGCATCACGAAACTGTTTAATGTGAAATTGATAAAAATAACAGGAAAATAATCTCTAAAGGTAAGTATAAACAGTAGACAAATCACTGCAGAATCAGAAAACTAGAAGCTCTTTGTGTGTGTGTGTGTGTGTGTGTGTGTAGGATAGCCTTTTGTGTGGAATAGCAGTTATTTCTGAATAGGATGCCTAGCAGCACAGACCATGGTAGCTGGAAGCTAAGGAAGTTAAAGTTGAAAGTATCTGGATATATCAACCTGAGGAAAGATGGTTCAGCTTAAAGTGAGCAATATTAAAACTTGATTACTGCATATCTGGAGATATTGCTCTTAAATAAAACAAGATAATCTTAATAAGTGGAGGGCCTAGTGTATGACCCAGGAAGAAGCCTAAGGACCCCCTCAGGCTTTGTGGAATTCAGAGATTGTTGTGCTAAGATGGCCTCCCTCTCTCAGACCATTTAGGATTAATTGCACTGTCTTGTTAAGGGTGTGTGTATGCATGTGATACTTTTAATGACCAGTTAAAGTTTACCCAAGGGGAGAAGTAATAATCACTGCCTTGGGTAGCATGATAGGAGAGCAAGGAAATATTGTGCAGATAGTCCTTAACTTATGACCATAACTGAATCCACAATTGTGAGCATAAGTTGTGACGGTCCTAAAATGGGTCACAATGTAACCAAACACTGAGCTACGATCTTTTTGTGATGGTCTAGAACAAACAGTCTCCAGTTTCTAGCCTCATGCCTTAACCGTTAGACCAGGGGTAGGCAACCTTGGCTCTTTTATGACTTGTGGACTTCAACTCCCAGAATTCCTGAGCCAGCCACGCTGAGGGAAAAGGGAGAGGTTTCCAAGCTGACCCATGCTGGCTCAGGAATTCTGGGAGTTGAAGTCCACAAGTCATAAAAGAGCCAAGGTTACCTACCCCTGCACTAGACCAAACTTGTAATATATGGTGTTAAGGGGATTTAATAGTTATAAACATAAGTTCGCAGGTTTGACAGTTCTTTGACAGCTGACAGCTCCACACGCAGCTCCCGCTGACAGCTCCACACGCGGCTACTGCTGACAGCTACCGATAACAGCTGCGACCTGACAGTTCCACATGCGGTCGGCAGGGATTGGTCGAGTGGAAGCAGCGGGAGAATCCCAGAATAGGGATTGGCCAGGAGTCCGCCAGCAGGACTATATAAGGGGGTTTGAAACGCACTAAAGTTGTTCCTGAGGAGATGAATAAACAGCTGATCTCACTCAAGCCTGCTGTCCTTTTTCTAACCGGGAACCCGCCGCAACAACACATCTGGCGACGAAGGTGGTACTGCTTCACGGAGCCAAATACGGAGCGAAGTCACGAGCTGACTGTCACTGAGCTGAAGTCACTGGGGAAAATAGCCCCACAAGACCCGTGAAGCAGCAGGCACCAGGACAGCATGACATCGTTTGGGCAAATAAGAGAATTTGACATCAAATACCCCAAGCGATGGGAATCACATTTCGGGCAGGTAGAAGGGTACCTTCTATTCAACAAAATTACTGAAGACCACTTGAAGGCTGCAGCGTTACTATGCCTCAGCGGACCTGCCATCTACGATGTCGCTGCCGGCCTCTGCAACCTGGACCCAGTCAACACTGTCCCTTATGCGGTCCTGACTGACCTATTGAACAAGCATTTCATACCAGCTCGTTCAGAGCTATACTGGCAACTGCGGTTCGCCCAGCAGACTCAGCGGCCAGGAGAAGCTGCAACAGACTTTGTTGCTGCTGTCAGACACGCCACTCGCTGGTGCCATTTCCCGGACTTAGAAGATAGGATCCGGGACCAGATCATCCTAGGACTCCTCAACAAATGGCTCCAAAGGAAAATAGTCCCCAAACCAACCATGAGTCTCACCGAGGTCATCAGTGAGATCTGGGCGTACAAAATGACTCGTGAGGAAAACCTAGACCAGCCCTCCAACGGACCCCATGGGTCAATTCATCTTTGCAACTCAGCCAACAACGAAGAAGAAATAACAGACCCCGACATCGGAATCGATGTAATCCAACAAAGCTACAAGAAACCTCTGTCACAGCGAGGTGCCGCAAGACCTCTAAACAAACCACCGGTGTTGGCCTACCAAAACCCCCATACACCGAATAATAGTCAGATATGCGCCAGCTGAAGAGCAGCCCACCCACGGGCATCCTGCAAGTTCAGGAATGCCAAATGCCACGAGTGCGGCAAAACCGGGCACATCCGCACCGTCTGTCGCAGCCGGAACAAAGGGAACGTGAATGACCTGGATTCAGCCCTACCAGGTACAACAAACCCCTACACCCCATGCACAGAGCTCCCCTGGCCCTCAGTTCAGACTACTAACTGGAGAGGAACACCTGATAACCGTTTAAATGTCCATCAGTTGTTAAGGCCCAAAATTAGAATCAAAGTCCATTTACAGGGATTTCCCTGTGAAATGGAGGTGGATTCTGGCTGCTCGGTCTCCATAATTTCTATGGAGACCTATAACACAATCTGTGGCCTTAGCAAACAGCAAATTCCCCTAAAATCTACTAAAATGAGATTGGCTGACTTCCAACAGGCCCCAATTAAGCTTAAGGGAATAGCCACCTTAAACGTTAGATTCAGGGGATTCCAGGGCCCACTTGAAGTATTAGTCACCCAAGGAAAGGGGGCCAGCTTAGTGGGACTAAACTGGTTCGAGGCCTTGAGTATTTGGTTAGGAGGAGTCCACCTTACCCAGGCCAAAAGCCTCAAATCCGTCCGTAAACCATTTGCAGACGTATTCGATGGTTCCCTAGGGAAGTACACAGGGCCCCCAATCTCCCTGAAATTTAAACCTGACATCCTCCCCATTAGAATTAAGGCCAGAAGAGTTCCCTTCGCCCTCAAACAAAAAATCTAGGACAAACTGGAGCGCTTTTATTAAAACTAGGGGTGCTAGAACCCATGGAAGGAGGGACCTGGGAAATCCCTATAGTCACCCCAGTGAAACCTAATGGGGACGTGCACATATGCGCTGACTATAAAGCCACCCTCAACCGTGCTCTCAACCCACATGCTTACTCTGTTCCTTCGGTGAAGCATGTTCTCTCCGCCATTCAGTCCGGCGCCATCTTCTGCAAGCTAGATCTCACGCATGCTTACTTGCAGCTCCCTGTTACCAGGGAGACGGCAGACGCGCAAATGATAGTTACACACCGCGGGGCTTTCAAAGTTCACAGACTGCAGTTTGGCATTTCTGCCGCACCTGGGATTTTCCAGGAAGTCATGGAGTGAACTTTGAAAGGCATTCCAGGGGGGTGTCCTTACTTTGAAGACATCCTAATAGCGGGGGAAAATGAAGAAACACTAGCAGAGAGACTACAAACAGTACTTAGCAGATTTTGTACTACTGGGTTAAAACTAAAAAGGGAAAAATGTTCAATTGGGGTAACATCCACAGAATTCCTGGGCTACAGGATAGATGCACAGGGGATCCATCCAACAGAGTCCAAGGTAAGGGCTATTAAAAGAGCCCCTACTCCAAAAAATAAAGCACAGCTTCAAGCCTTCTTGGGGCTCTTAAATTTTTACCATACCTTCCCCAGAAAGCTGCAAGAGCAGAACCTTTACATACATTACTAGATAAAAATGCCCCGTGGGAATGGACCACACTCCATGAAAACTGTTTCAGGAACCTAAAAGAGCTGCTATCCAGCAATTCTACCATCACCCACTATAATGAGCATAAACCGATTTGTATCGCATGTGATGCATCCCCTTATGGGGTGGGTGCCGTGCTGAGCCATCTGGAGAAGGGAGGGGTCCAGAACCCAATAGCATATTACTCATGGACATTAACAAGAGCAGAGAGGAATTATGCCCAAATAGATAAAGAAGCGTTAGCCATTGTTGCAGGGGTTAAAAAATTCCACGATTACCTATATGGCAGAGAATTTACGATCTTTACAGATCACAAGCCCTTGTTGGGACTTTTCACCATGGACAAACAAACCCCCCAAATTCTATCCCCTAGGGTTCTGCGCTGGTCCACATTTTTATCAGCATATACGTTCAAATTACTTCACAAGCCCGGCAAAGACATGTGTCATGCTGATGGGCTTAGCAGACTGCCTTTAGCAGATATTGATCCAGCCCCAGCCCCAGGGGGACAGATCTTGGCCATCGAAGAAGTGCCAGATTGCCCCCTGCAAGTAAAGGACATAGCTTCTGCAACAACCACAGACAGGCTCCTCAGCAGGGTACTGGGTTGGGTAACCTCTGGCTGGCAGGGCCATAGCCCAGGGCCTGAATTCCAGGCCTACTTTAATAGGAGAAATGAATTATCCACTCACCATGGGTGCATCTTATGGGGAAGCCGAGTTGTCATCCCTGAAAAACACAGGCAAAGAGCCCTCTTAGCCCTGCATGAGGGACACCCGGGGGTGGTAAAAATGAAGGCCTTAGCTCGCAGCTACCTTTGGTGGCCGGGGTTGGATAAACACATAGAGGAGCATGTTGCTGGAAGCCAGCCATGCCAACAATCCAGACCAGGGCCACCACACGCACCCCTACACAAGTGGGAGTCAGCCCACAAACCCTGGTCAAGGATCCACATAGATTTTGCTGGACCCTTCCCAGGGGCAACTGTTCCTTATCATAATGGACAGCTATTCCAGGTGGCTTGAGGTCATCCCAGTTAGAAGCCTGACTACAGCCAGCACAGTACAAGTGCTTAGGGGGCTCTTCGCCACGCACGGCCTCCCCGATATTATAGTTTCAGACAATGGACCTCAATTCACTTCTGCTGATTTCCAGAATTTCACCAGGGCCAACTTGATTAAACATATCACCTCGGCTCCCTTCCGGCCATCCACTAACGGCCTGGCTGAAGTTATGGTCCGGACAACCAAGGACACCTTACGACGCATCATCGCCGGAAATTGGCACCAACGATTGGCTCAATTCCTTCTGGCCCACCATTTGACCCCTTGCACAACCACTGGCAAAAGCCCAGCTGAATTATGTTGGAGCCGCCTCCTAGTCACCAGACTAGACAGGCTACATCCGGACAAAATTGCCAGCCCCCTCCAGACAATTCGACATAGTGGACCATGTGTGGGCCAGGAACTTTGGACTTGGAAACAAGTGGCTGCCTGGGGTAATCATCCTTTGCAGAGGGCCAATATCATATCTCGTTGAAGAGGAAGGGGGTCGGCAATTGAGACGTCATATTGACCAGCTGAGAAAAAGGGGACCTAGCATCCAAACCCCAGCACCAGCGGAACATCCTGCAACTTGGGAGCCAGGCAGCTTTAACCCCAACCCCCAGGCAGAATTTGAAAACCTTCCAGACCCAGTAGAAACCTCTGGCCTAGGGAAAAATCCCTGCACCACCCTAAATCCCCAGAGCAGCCAGATCCCCACGACTGGAAGCCCCCCGGCTCCTACATCCTCATCTACCCAAGGAAGCCCGGTTGGCAATCCCCACCAGAGCTAAGAGACCACCTGCTTATTTAAAGGATTACGTATGGCCAGGCGGCCAATAACCAGGCAACAAATGTTTAAATATTGTTAACTGTTTAATTATGGGGGGGAAGGGGTGTAATATATGTTGTTAAGGGGATTTAATAGTTATAAACATAAGTTTGCAGGTTTGACAGTTCTTTGACAGCTGACAGCTCCACACACGGCTGCCACTGACAGCTCCACACGCGGCTACCGCTGACAGCTACCGATAACAGCTGTGACCTGACAGCTCCACATGCGGTCGGCAGGGATTAGTCGAGCAGAAGCAGCGGGAGAATCTCAGAACAGGGATTGGCCAGGAGTCCGCCAGCAGGACTATATAAGGGGGTTTGAAACGCGCTAAAGTTGTTCCTGAGGAGACGAAAAAACAGCTGATCTCACTCAAGCCTGCTGTCCTTTTTCTAACCGGGAACCCGCCGCAACAATACAAAACTAGTTCTAATTTAGATATTCAAGTTGAAAGATTGTGGTGACAGGTTCCGTCTTATAGGGGAGGCAGCAGTTCAAGAATTACTATCTGCTTGGCTGTTGCTGTTCTTTACAATTTAGTTATTAGCTTTACATCAATACACTTCTTTATTTTGTACAAACTCAAGCCACTCTACTAATGCCCCTTCCTCTTATTTTCCCCCACAAAAAAACCATGTAAGGTGGGCTAGGCCAGGGGTCCCCAACCCCCAACCCCCTGGCTGCAGCCCACTCCAGGGTCTTGAGCATTTTGGAACCGGGCCGCGGAAGTGGCAGATGAGCACGTGAGCACATCCATTTGCACAAAAAGCAGGCCCCTGTGCCTGCCACTCACGCAAATGGAGCTGCACACTCACACACTTGCCTGTCGCTCATGCAGAACCATCCCCTCCCCCCCCCTTGTGGTCTGCAAAGGCAGAAAGGTTGTGGAACTGTGAACTAGGCTAAGAGAAAAGGGTCCCAAGTTATCACTCAGCTTCCATGCTTTGGGGAAGACTAGTTTCTAGTTTAGCATCTTAATCACTGCATCAAACTGGTTCTCTTAATGAAAAACATTTGGTGGGAATTGATAAGATTTTGCAGAAAACCGGCGAATTGTAATTCAGAAAGTCTTCAACCTCTACAGACCTGGTCATTTTATCTTTAGTATTGTTTACTAGCAAATTACTGCTAAGCTTGTAAGCCGCCCTGAGTCTTCGGAGAAGGGCGGGATATAAATGGAATTAAAATAAATAAAATAAATAAATAAATTAAACTTTCCCTAGGATTTCCCAGCAATTCATGAATATCCTGAAATTAATAAAAGAAACATCATAGTGGTTATTTCCCCAGTCTGACTCCATGTGTTTGTCTATGTGTATATTCAGAGTAGCATTTTGGTCAGGGTGCCCATCACTTTCTCTACCAGGTGGACAATACACAAACAGGGCAGATAATTAATTTGAATAGTAGAAAAGCAATAAAGAAGAGTTAAAATATGGTGGTGCTGATAGCCTGGAGCCTGAAGGATTATAGGGGTGGGGATCCCCTTGCTGAACACATCACAAAATGCTTTCCTATATGAAGAAGGTGGAGGTTCCAAGCTGGCGTTAATTTGCAAAAAGAATTAGAGTATGGAGGCAAGCAGTGGGTGTTGAAAGAATACACAGAAGCTAGGAAGACAAAAGTGCAATTGTGTTACTTCTGAGTGTGGTTTTTTTAATGGTCTTAGTTATTCTAAAATAACCTCCCCCCTATTTTTAGAGTGCCAATCTTGCAGGTCAGAATTCTTATCTGAAAACATAAAAGGAACATCACCCCTTTTATTCATTCATCCTCTTAGTAAACCACCCAGGGAGAGAATCATAAAAGTGTATTAAAACATAACCAATCTGTATCTTAAGTATGTGGCTTGAAGGAACCAAAACCATAAATATCTCTTGACTCCCACAGGATTTGAAATTTACAGTAATATTTCCCTAGATACTTCCAGCATTCATTCTGTCTAAGTTATAACATGGTGATAAATAAGGGGTTACAGCTTGCAAAGCTGTGTCACAATGAATCCTTTGGATCACATGTCTAAGCATCTATAATTGAGATATTTGTCTGAACACAGTGTGAGCATTTCCCAGCTAGCTTTACCACATCCCAGCCAAAGTCTCTAATTAACACCAAAGCACACACAGATCTGAAAGGGGAAGAGTCTCTAAGTCCAATCAGTTCAAAGAGATCGTCACCTTGTATAAAGAGACAATAACAGAGCAAATCAGCTGTGTCAAGTGCTCCATGAATAGCCTCACTGGAAAACACAGACCACACAGGTTAGCACCTCCCCATGTTGCATCTGTGAGCAGCTTAGCAGTTAACTGCAGAAGAAACACACCAGAAAATTTACCACCTATATAGTTTTACCTATTCCTTGAAATAGTTGCTTATTCAGCTATGTCCAGCAGGTTCCAAAATAATAAGCCTAACATATAAATCAATACTGTATACAACTCATAATGGTGATCACAACTACCTGATTAAAGCCTTGGCCTTCTGTATGTGTTTTGACATCGAAGGAGTGGGGCTTCAGTAGTAAGGTCGCATAACCTCCATCTTGATGTTTTGCACCACCATCCCTGCAGATGCGTTTGATTAGCATCCTTTCCACAGTCACAATGGAATAGCCAGTGCTATAAAGTGGCAGGGACAGCAAATCATTTCACTGTGTGTGTCATTTACTGTCGTTGAGATAGTTATCTATTCATCCTTGAGCTGGCCCAAAGCAAAGCTAACGAAAAAAGTGCTGTCTCAATTACCTGTTCTTTTCTGGCCTCTATTATAAAAATGGTCAACACTTGGATCTGAAGCAGGCAAAGATGCTTCAAATTCAACATTCTGGGTGCTCTTGCTTATTGTTGGCATAAAGAGAAATAGGTGTAAAAAAGGATGAAGCAGAAGTGAAGCGTGAATGGAACTTAGATAATGAACTGCTAATAAGGGAGAGAAAGACCAGGAGAAGATTGGCTAAAATGGAGGCTGTCTATCTAATCCGCAATCCCTGACTGGCCACTAGATTTCAAGAGACATTTTTCATAGGGTGCAATTAATGCTCACACATGGACTGGGATAGTGACAGAGGGAATTGGAGCAAGGGAGAAAATTTTCATGTGGGTGTTTTGGTGGGTCAAAAGCTGAAAGTCAACAATGTGACAGAGCTGCAAAAAAATTCCAAATGCAATTCCAGGTTGCATCAAAAAAAGTACAAAATCAGGATCAAGAGATGCTGTCATTTCTTTCTGTTTCAGTTGGTCAGCCACACTTAGAAGAATGTCTCCAGTTCTCTGCAGTGCTTTTTAGGACAAACTGGAATGTTTCCAAAGGAGAATAGTTAAATTGATAAGGATCTTGACATTAAAATAAACTTATTGAAGTACAATTAAAAGCAATAAGTACTATAGCAGGGGGTCTTCAAACTTGGCCCTTTTATGACTTGTGGACTTCAACTCCTAGAATTCCTCAGCCAGCATGCCTGGCTGAGGAATTCTGGGAGTTGAAGTCCACAAGTCATAAAAGGGCCAAGTTTGAAGACCCCTGTACTATAGTATTGGAAGAAAAGATTGCCATGAGGAGTCTTAAGTTTGCCATAGGTGTCTTAAAATCTCTGAAGGCATGGTTATTTAGAGTTGGTTCAGAAGACAAGACAAGAAACAATGGATTAAATCTACTAGTAATTAGATGCTACCTGGACATTAGGAAAATTTTCCTAATAATAGCTATACAACAGTGGTACAGCCTGCTTTGGGTTATGGTGGATTCTGCTTTGGTAAAGGTGTTTAAACAGCCTGGAAAGCCATTGGTTGGAGATGTTGTAGTAGGGTGCTTCTTCTTTGGGCAATGGAATGGATTAGATGGCCATTAAGGCTTCTTCCAACTCTGACAATCTATGATTGTGCCATGCTAACTGACAAAGGTGGGGACAGGGCCTGTTTGAGGGGTGTCCAACCTTGGCATTTTTAAGCTTGTGGGTTTCAGATGGTTTGGACTATAATTCCTATCATATCTTGCAGTGCCCCCATTTTCAGCCTTATGTTGATATTTACCAATGTTAGACCAGCAAACAGGGATAGCAAATGCAGTACTCACCAGAGGGTGCCTGATGTGCAGACTTCCTTCAGTTTTTTTGCATTTTGCAGACTTAAGCATGAAATGCCTTTTGAAAATCTTAACCCTAAAAATGAGATCTTTAGAGGAGCTGAGACCAGAGGGATTTTCAATAGGAATTCACAGGTGGTTTTATTATGCCGAATGAAGACTTGCAGAGGGCTTGTTAGTTCTGTATTTGAGAAGTCTCTATTCTTTGCACTGTATTACATTGATTAATTGTGCTAGTGAATGGAAAGATATAGTGGCAGTTATTTGAGCTTTCATCTATTTGTTCATATTAACTTCGCTTGTTACTGAGAACTGAGGGACATCATATGAGCCACAGATATGAATTAACAAGTCCCTTTCCTGGTTTTAAAGCCCAGTGCCCTAAGACTTTGATCAGGATTCCATAAGCTACAGCTACAAATCAAGGATGTCACTTAAAAATTTGCCCATCGCTGTGCTTAGTTTTCTCTTATTAACACTGTCCTGGAACAGGAAAGGATCATAGTTTAAAGCTCCTGCTCTATACCATCTCACGGTTTCAAATTAAAACTTTTTTTAATGGCTCTACTGCATTGCCAGTTGTATCTAAACAGATACATCAGTGTTCTTCCAAGACATGGTACCTACACAAGCAAGCCTAAATCAGAACTTGTCCGGGTGTGCAGTGGGTTTTGAATGGAATTGGATTAGGATTAGTTGGGTCAATACTAGTGACAAAGTTGTTGATATAGAAGACAACCTGAAGGAAATGTAGTAAATTATTGGGAGAATATATCTTCCTCATTAAGGTATAGGCATGAGTAGAATTCACATGTCCAGTTGTCCAGTTATCTTACTTACTGTAGATGTGGTGGCTCTGGTTGATTAACCAGTGGAATAGAAGTTGTGGGTACTTCATTACTGGAGGTTTTTAATAAGAGACTGGACATCCATTGGTCTGAAAGGGTATAGCAGGGGGTTGGACTAGAAGACCTCCAAGGACTTTTTTAGCTCAATTCCAAATTAAGTTGTGGGTGTTCCATCACTGGAGGTTTTTAAGAAGATATTGGACAGCCATTTGTCCAGAATGCTATAGAATCTCCTGCTCGTGCGACACTTCCGGGTGGCAAGGCTCCGTTGACGGCAGCCATTTCAGCTGTCAGCCCCGCTGTCTCTGTAGAGCCACCAAAAACAGCGACGATCAGCTGTTTGGCGGCTCGGAAGCCCGCTCCTCGGGAGAAGAGGAGGGGGTGAGCGCCCAGGCAGGGGTAGAGCTCCCCTGGACCGCCAGAGTTGAAACTGGTGGTTGAAGGGTTGAGCCCCCCCGCAGCCTGAGTTTGCTCCGGACTCCGGGACACCTCTGCTCCAAGGCTTTGGAGCAGAGCAGGACGCTGCAACCATCCCTGCTAGTGAGAGTGAACTTTGGATTACTTAGATGCAGGCAGAGCTGTGCAGGAGAATGCTGTCAGAGCAAGTATTTGAACTTTAACTCAATAAACCTTCTGGACATTTTTAAAAGTGAAAGTGCGCAATAGAATTAAGTGGGTGAAAATGGCTGCCAAGTCAACTAAAGTTCCTAGAAGCGCGGGGGCTTCGCCAGTTCAGCAATCTTCATTACAGGCTTTAATGCCCCCCCCTCCAGCACCCGCACCCGCACCAGCCTTGACAATAAAAGATCTGCAGGATGTTTTGCAAGAGGCTTTGAAAAAGCAATCTCAGCAATTAGCTGAGCTTATTGAGGAGAAGAACACAGAAATAAGGGCAGACATCTTACTTGCATTTCAAGGCATGGCTGTTTGTATTGAACGTCTGGATGAGAAAGTGGAAGAACTTAGCCAAAATAATATGAGATTAGATGCCAAAATGATGGATGCTGAAACAGTGATGGAAAAGATTGACGACGATTTATTATTGGTCCAGCATAGAGAGATGTAGTTTGCTGTGAGAATTAGAGGGTTGAAGGAAGACCCTAAGGAAAATTTGAAAAAAGTAGTTTCAGAAGCTCTTGAACAGGTTCTGGGGCACTCAGCAGAAGATGTCATGGTGGATATAGATAAAATATTTCGTGTTAATTCCTGGATTGCAAGACAAAGGAAGCTACCTAGAGATGTGGTGGTTTATTTTACAAAGAGAGCAATTAGAAATGAGGTTATTCAAGCCTTTTATAATAACAAATTCACAGTTGCAGAGCAAGAAGTTCTAATTTTAAAAGAGATCCCTCCAAGAATTTTAAGGAGAAGGAAAGAATTTGCTTTGCTGGCAGAAGAATTAAGAAGACGGGATATCCAGTTCAGATGGGAGATCCCAGTAGGTATGGTGGTGATGCACGCAGGCACGAGATACCGTCTTCTCACAGTTTTATAGGCACGTGATTTTTATGTCAATATTTTGAAGGCAGGCCCCATACCACTTCTGGAATCTAAAAGGAAGAATGTTGATGGAGAGCATCAACCACAAAGTGAGAGCATACAAGGTGCTGAAGGAGTTACGCAGTTGAAAGATGGAGAATTCCAGAAAGCTACAGGAGTGGATCAGATTTCAGTACCAACGGAGGAGGTCAGAGACCAAAGAATGACACACACTGCAGCTAGACAAATGAGACAAGAGCAAGAACAGCAGAGAGCTATGACTGCATCTCAAAAACTTACTTACAGTGAAGCAGTGGGAGGAGCGAAGCCAAAGAGAGTGCAGGTGATGTTGGAAGAGGCGCTCCAAAAGCTTCAGGTCGCAAAAGATGGTGACAAAGCTTCTAATTTGGAATGTTAATGGTCTAAATTCACCACACAAGAGAAAGAAAGTATTTCAATATCTAAAACAATTTAAAAACGATGTTATTTGCTTACAGGAAACACATATTCGAGCGGCTGATCAAAAGTACTTGGTAAACTTTAGGTTGGGCACACAGTTTATCGCTTCTGCGCCTGATAAGAAAAATGGAGTTGTTATTTATGTTAAGAATACTTTAACAGCGAGTTTAATTGAAGCAGACAAACAAGGAAGATATGTTATAATTGAATTATTAATAGAAGGCAAGAAAATGCTTTTGGTTGGATTATATGCTCCTAATCAACAGCAAGGAGATTTTTACAATTTATTACACAGCAAGATTATTGAGTGGGATTATAAATCTTGTATTTGTATGGGAGATTGGAATGGCGTTTTGGATGTACAAATGGACAAGGGAGGTCTTTTTAAAAGCACGCCAAGTCATGCTAAACTGCCTAAATCTTTTTTCGAGATGAAGGATGACTTGGAATTGAGAGATGTTTGGAGAGAAAGGAACTTGCAAGAAAAAGACTACTTTTTTCTCTGACAGGCATCAATCTTTCTCCAGGATCGACTTTGTATTAATTACTAATGATTTTTTTTTCTAGGATTAAGATCAAGATTTGTCCAAGAACTATATCTGATCATAGTCCAGTATGGTTGGAGATAGAAAAAGATAACGGAGACAGACGGTCTTGGCGTTTAAATGAAA
This sequence comes from Vipera berus, assembly GCF_964194415.1. NCBI lineage: Eukaryota > Metazoa > Chordata > Lepidosauria > Squamata > Viperidae > Vipera > Vipera berus. The sequence goes on from NC_138203.1 coordinate 69,429,273, forward strand.
ATTTGTTTAGATATCAGGAAAATGTGGAAGAGTGTAAAAAACAGATGAAAGAATTTTTTAAAATTAATATGCATAAAGGTACTTCTATTGAGATGGTTTGGGATGCAAGTAAAGCCTATATGAGAGGTGTATTAATATATTTGTACAATAAACATAGACGTAAATTGGAATTTAAGAGGAAAGAATTAGAGGATGAAATTAAGGAAAAAGAAAAGGCTTTAATTCTGAATCCATCTGATGGGAAGATCAAAGAGGTAACTCCTTACTAAGGGGTCAGTTTGATATGTTAATGGCAGATCAAGTGGCAACTAACCTACGGTATGCTAGACATAACACTTTTTGTAATGCTAATAAACCGGGTAGATGGTTAGCTTACTTGTTAAGGAAGAAGCAAAGAGCTTGCAATATAGATAGAATAGAACATAAGGGTAAAGTAGTGTATCAGCAGAATCTTATTAAAAAGACTTTTGTTGATTTTTATTTTAAGTTGTATGCTAGAAATTGTCGGGCCGAGCACGCCCGACATTCGGACGGGCCGCGGGGTGACTCACCAGACTGCCAGGCTCCCGCAGAGCACCCCGTCAGGCCCCGAAGCCTCCCGCCGGCGCCCGACATCTCCCGGAGGGCCAGGACGGCATTCGGCCCTCCCCAGCACTCCGGTAACCGGAGCAACCCACCAGGCCCCAAAGCCTCCCGCCGTCGCCCGTCGTCTCCTGGAGGGCCGGGCCAGCACACGGCCCTCCCCAGCGACCCGGTAACCGCCCGGAGCAACTTACCAGGCCGCAGGGTCGTTAGCAGGCATCCTCGCCTCCTCGCCATGCTGCCGGGTTCCGGAAACGGCTGGCCACGCCCACGCTACTCCGACGGATCGGGGAATGGGTCAGCGAGAAGAACGGCGCAGCAGCGGGCCGCCTGTCAGCTGGGGAGGCCGCGGACCAGCCAGCCGGGTTCCAGAGGCTGCTTACAGGCCGGGAAGGGGCCGTACGAAGAACTAGGCGGTGGCTGCCCAGCGCCCGAGCCGCAGGGCAAGAATGGGTGCCTGGGTGGGTCAGGGGGTGACGGAGACAACCGGTGGGCCGGGAAGGGGTTGAGCGAGCAGCTCGCGGCGATCTGGGGTGGTGGGGGGAAAGAAGAGTCTAGGCAGAGCTCTGGGGGAAAAGAGGGAGGTTTAGGCTGGGGGGTAACTTACCGGCTGCATTGGTGGTGGGACGGGAGCCAAAAGGAGGGAACCATGGGAGGCGGGGTTTAAGTAGGGTGGGGGCGTGGTGGTGTAATTAAGGGTGTGGTGGTGGGAGTTAGCCTTGCCGGTTATTTAACAGCGTTGACTGTGCTGTAAAGTCAACGCTGACTTCATTTGTCTTTGAGCGAATGTTTATGCGGATAATAAACACGGCTTAGAAGAACCAGCTCCCGTTCCGGTGTCAATCTTTGGGTGGCTCGTCGGACGGGGCCTGAAAGTAAGTCAGCGTTCCTTTTTCTTACTTTGCGGGGAGCTCTTTCCTCAGAGGTTTGCTATGGCAGAAGGCACGGAGGATGCTGCACCACTGGCTGAGGGGCAGGAGGAAGCTGGAGCTGCGGCTGGGCTCTTGGAGTCGGTGGAGGTGGGGGAGGAGGCATTGCCCTCGGTGCGGCGGAAGGAAAAACCCCCTCCACTCGAAGGCTCTGGTCCGGGGCCTCAGGAGGCTGCAGTGCGGGGTCGCAGCAGCGATCGGTGGACGTATTCTGATGGGGATCATCGAGGACTCGGCCAAGGCTTGATGACCCGGCCTAAAGGTGCGTCTACTGAGTGGAGGGAGCGGTGTTTCGTGGAGGACAGCGGTGAAGAATGGAGTTACTCCACCGTTCCGGGCAACCGTACTATGGAGGTTCTCAGAGAGCGGTTCGGGGAAGTGAGGGGTCGGGAGCCTGGGCTTTGGTCTGTTCCAGATGAGTCTGACCAGGGGCAGTGGTCCCTCCCAGGTGGCCTTGCTCGGCGGTCTAGCCCACCCCACTTTCGTATGGACAGCCCAAGGTACCAGGGATCAGCTCGCCAGCCTGAGGTTCCCAGAGGTCCCGGGGTTTCGGCTCCCACTACGGCGGTACCAAGCGGCACGACTCCCTGGGACAGCGTAACCGGAAGACCAAGACAGCAGCCGTTACGACCAGATGGGGGGGTTCCAGCCCAGGGGATGCCGCTGGGTCCTTGGGGTCAAGGGCTGGCGTGGGGTCCTCCGCCCCTGACCGTGGTCTATGATGGTCATCCAGACCGCCTGGCAATGTTTTTGGGGCAGGTGATTAATCACATGGACCAATACGGCCCGGCCTATACGTCCCAGTGGGCGATGGTAGTGGCTGTCACAGCGTGTCTACAAGGAGAGGCTGCGGCCTGGGCGGCTGACCTATACGGCGATCATGCCCGTGAGCTCGGGGACCTTGGTCTTTTCCTGGAGGCTTTACGGGCCCGTTTTGAGGATATCTCACGGGTGCTCCGTGCCGAGGCCGAAGTGTTGGATCTGCGCCAACAAGGAAGACCGGCAGTACGTTACGTTGGGGAGTTCCGGAAGGTGGCCGGGAGGCTACGGTCATGGCCTGAACGCCTTCTTGTGCACCACTTTAAGGCTGGACTGGATAGTGCTTTGCGACGAGCTTGTGTGGTAAGAGGGGTTCCGGCCCGTCTGCAGGACTGGTTCCGGGTGGCTATTGAGCTGGACATTGGCTTGCAGGATACTCGAGGAAGGTCTGAGGGGATGACCGGGGCCCGGCGGCCGGCCGAAAGGGTGAAGGTGGAGGAGCGGCCCGGCCTGCCGGTGGCCAAGGCCAACCCTGTACCACCACCACGTCCTGGTATTAGGTGTTTCCGATGTGACCAGCCGGGTCACTGGGCGGCTGAATGCCCGCTCCCGCCAGCCCGGATGGTTCCTCCAGCAACTTCGACACGGGCTTTGCCTGCTAGGAAGACCTCGGAGCGGTCCCGAACTGCTTATCAAGCCGCTGACAACAGCCGTCGGGACACGACACCTCCTTTGGCAACCGGGCCCGTAACTACCCAGACCGCGCCGACGGAAGACCTTGAGGATCTGGAGCTGGAGGATGATCCGATGGTAAGCGCTCCGGTGTGCCCTTTTGTGTTCCCCGTGGTGTTGGTGAGCCCCGTGTCTGGGCAAAGGCGGGCGGTTAGGGCTTTGGTCGATTCGGGGAGCACCCGGTGTCTAATCAACCGGAAAACAGTGGCTGCAGTGGGTATCCGGTTGCAACGACTGGTAACCCCTCTGCGTTTCCAACAAGTGGATGGGTCGCTCCTTGGGGGGGCTCCTATCACCCACGTCACCGAACCTGTCCGGCTGGAATTGGGGGCCCACTGGGAAGTTTTGCGTTTTGTTGTGGTGCCCTCTATGACTGAAGCTCTTATTCTGGGCCTTACGTGGCTTGATAAATGGGGTCCCACGATTTGGTGGGAGGGGGGTAGTCGTCATCTTCGGGTAGGTCTGGGGCCCGAGCCCCCTCTCCACCATTCCTTCCTGGGGCCGGAGGACACGGGGACGCGGGAGAAGGTTTGCGGGGTCACGGATGATTCGAAGGTGCATGTACCCCGGGACTACTCGGATTTAATGGACGTCTTCGATGAGCGGGAGTGCGATTCGTTACCACCCCATCGGCCGACGGATTGTGCTATTGAGTTCGAACCTGGGGCCAGACTACCTAAGCCCCGTATGTACGCCATGTCTCCAAAAGAGATGCAGGAGTTACGGCGGTACATAGATAAGAACTTGGAAAGAGGATTTATTCAACCAGCACGATCCCGGGTGGCGGCGCCAGTTCTTTTTCGTGAAAAGAAGGATGGGGGCTTGCGCTTGTGTGTGGACTACCGGGGGGTTAATGCGGTGTGCGTGGAGCACCTCTATCCCCTTCCTTTGATGAAGGACATGCTGGCCCATTTGGCGACAGGCCGGGTATTCACCAAGTTGGACCTCAGAGAAGCCTATTACCGGGTGAGGATCAAAGCCGGGGACGAATGGAAGACCGCGTTTAATTGTCCTCTTGGCAGTTTTCAGTTCCGAGTGATGCCATTTGGCCTACAGGGAGCTCCCGCTGTGTTCATGCAATTGATCAATCAGGTCCTGCATGAGTTCCTGTATCGGGGTGTTTTGGTATACTTGGACGACATCCTGATTTACTCGGACACATTGGAGGAGCATGTGCTTCTTGTGCGGCAGGTGTTGTCAAGACTGCTGGAAGCGCAGCTCTATGTTAAACTGTCCAAGTGTGAGTTCCATAAGGCCCAGCTAGACTACCTTGGGTATCGTATATCGGCGGCGGGGGTGGAGATGGACCCTAAAAAGGTACAAGCCATTCAACAGTGGCAGGCTCCGCAGACTCGGCGACAGTTGCAAAGTTTCCTTGGCTTTGCCAACTTTTATAGACAATTCATCCCACGTTTCGCAGCTATCGCCCTGCCGTTAACAGATCTACTGCGCACACGACAGTTGAAGACACGCCCGCGTCCGGGGTTGAAATTGGAGTGGTCCACCACGTGTCAGCGGGCGTTCGAGGAACTGAAGTCCCTCTTTGCTAAAGAGCCCGTTTTGAGACATCCCGACCCCAAGCTGGCTTATGTCGTACAGGCGGATGCGAGCGATGTTGCTCTTGGAGCCGTCCTCCTTCAGCGGAACAGTGCCGGGGTCCTGCAGCCGTGTGCTTATGCCTCTAAGAAACTGACTCCCACTGAACGGGCCTGGGCGGTGTGGGAGAAGGAGGCTTATGCGGTCCGTTGGGCTTTGGAAACCTGGCGACATCTTCTGGAGGGGGCCTCCCGTCCGTTCGAACTGTGGACGGACCATAAAAACCTGGAAGCCCTACAAACTCCTCGTCGCTTGTCGCCTAAACATGTCCGATGGGCCTTATACTTCCGTCGCTTCCGTTTTGTGCTGAAGTATGTGCCGGGGGGTCGGAACTTTCTGGCAGATGCCTTGTCACGCATGCCTCAGTTTGACAGCAAGAGGGAGGAGGTGGTGCAGGCACTCATCCCGACACTGGCAACTGAGGGGATTGGTTCGGAGAGTGCTAGACAGGTATCGGAGGAGAATTTGAACCAGGCCATCCAAAGGACCTTGCAGGAGGATGCCTGGTTGCGGAGTAATCCGGGACTATTAACTATGCGGGACGGTTTAGCGTGGCATGGAACACGACTGTATGTACCCGAAACCGTGCGGCCACGCGTTCTGCATGGGTGTCACGACGCCAAACAGGCGGGACATTTCGGGTTTGTGAAAACCTTACATCTGGCACGTCGTCAATTCTGGTGGCCTCGCATGAAGAGTGACATCGAGCAGTACGTACGGCGTTGCCATATTTGTGCCACTACAAAGCCCCAAGTTGGGAAGCCTTTGGGGTTGTTGCAACAGGTAGCTGACCCAACCCGGCCTTGGCAGGACATCGCCATGGACTTCGTTGTGGACCTCCCAGAGAGTAAGGGTCACACCGTTATCTGGACGATAGTTGACCTGTTTTCTAAACAGGCACACTTTGTCCCGTGTAAGGGGTTACCATCAGCCCGTCGCTTAGCTTGGTTGTTCCTCACGCAAGTATACCGACTGCATGGAGTGCCGCGGCGTGTGATTTCGGATAGAGGGGTGCAATTCACAGCCCGGTTTTGGAGAGAGTTCCTGCGTCATATCGGCTCGTCCCAGGGATTGAGTACCGCCTATCATCCCAGCACCAACGGGGCCGCAGAACGAGCCAACGCTGCTGTTGAACGCTATTTACGGAGCTATGTTTCTTTCCGGCAGACGGATTGGGTAGACCTGTTAGCACTTGCTGAAGTCGCATACAATAACGCAGTTCACAGTAGTACTGGCTTCTCTCCATATCGGGTGGTCACTGGTCACGAGTTCGTTCCCTTCAGTGAATGCCCTCAGGAAGAGGCGTCTCCGTGCTCACCGCTTGACTGGATGCGTCAAATCACGGCTGCCTGGGGGGCGGCGAAGGAAGCGTTGGATCGGTCCGCCGTGGCGACCAAAGCACAGGCGGACAAAAAACGAAAACCCTTTGCTACACCGCGGGTGGGGGACCTGGTTTACCTGTCCACCAAGTATTTACGGTTACAGGTCCCGTGCCGTAAGCTAGGACCCAAATACCTCGGGCCGTTCCGGGTGGTGCAGGTGGTAAACCCGGTAACGGTGCGGCTGCGGTTGCCTAAGTTTTTGGGTAAGGTCCACCCGGTGTTCCATAGTAGCCTGCTGAAACCTGCTCCAGCGGCTACCGCGGCAGCAGGGGAGGGGGGTCCCGGACCGGTTCACGCCGACCAATATGAGGTGCAGGAGGTCTTGGACTCCAGAGAGCGGAGGGGCGCCCTACAATATCTCCTTCGGTGGAAGGGGTACCCGGTGGAGGAGGCAACATGGGTGTCGCGGGAAGATGTCCATGCTCCACGTTTGATCCGGGCGTTCCACCGAGCCCACCCTGGCAGGCCGGGGGGTGGGGGTCATGGGGGTGTGTGCACAGTGAATGATGCTATAACCCTGTTTTCTACATCTGCAGGAGGACCCTTGGTAGGGGGGGCGGCATGTCGGGCCGAGCACGCCCGACATTCGGACGGGCCGCGGGGTGACTCACCAGACTGCCAGGCTCCCGCAGAGCACCCCGTCAGGCCCCGAAGCCTCCCGCCGGTGCCCGACATCTCCCGGAGGGCCAGGACGGCATTCGGCCCTCCCCAGCACTCCGGTAACCGGAGCAACCCACCAGGCCCCAAAGCCTCCCGCCGTCGCCCGTCGTCTCCTGGAGGGCCGGGCCAGCACACGGCCCTCCCCAGCGACCCGGTAACCGCCCGGAGCAACTTACCAGGCCGCAGGGTCGTTAGCAGGCATCCTCGCCTCCTCGCCATGCTGCCGGGTTCCGGAAACGGCTGGCCACGCCCACGCTACTCCGACGGATCGGGGAATGGGTCAGCGAGAAGAACGGCGCAGCAGCGGGCCGCCTGTCAGCTGGGGAGGCCGCGGACCGGCCAGCCGGGTTCCAGAGGCTGCTTACAGGCCGGGAAGGGGCCGTACGAAGAACTAGGCGGTGGCTGCCCAGCGCCCGAGCCGCAGGGCAAGAATGGGTGCCTGGGTGGGTCAGGGGGTGACGGAGACAACCGGTGGGCCGGGAAGGGGTTGAGCGAGCAGCTCGCGGCGATCTGGGGTGGTGGGGGGAAAGAAGAGTCTAGGCAGAGCTCTGGGGGAAAAGAGGGAGGTTTAGGCTGGGGGGTAACTTACCGGCTGCATTGGTGGTGGGACGGGAGCCAAAAGGAGGGAACCATGGGAGGCGGGGTTTAAGTAGGGTGGGGGCGTGGTGGTGTAATTAAGGGTGTGGTGGTGGGAGTTAGCCTTGCCGGTTATTTAACAGCGTTGACTGTGCTGTAAAGTCAACGCTGACTTCATTTGTCTTTGAGCGAATGTTTATGCGGATAATAAACACGGCTTAGAAGAACCAGCTCCCGTTCCGGTGTCAATCTTTGGGTGGCTCGTCGGACGGGGCCTGAAAGAAATAAGATTAGAGATGTAGATATAGATGGATACTTGATGAATGCTAATATTCCTGTTCTTACGCAAGAACAAAAGGAAGGGATGAACCAATTGATAACTGATGAAGAAATTTTTCTAGCAATTAAACAATTAAAAGTGGGTAAAGCACCGGGAACTGATGGTTTGACTGCCATTTATTATAAAAATTTACAGTTAGAAATGGTGGAACCCTTAAGAGAATTGTTTAAGACAATTCAATTGGGAGGAGGAGTGCCTCCATCGTGGAAAACTGCCTTTATTTCGTTGATCCCGAAGGAAGATCAGGATGCTACCCAAGCCAAAAACTATAGACCAATATCGCTTTTAAATACTGACTATAAGATATTTGCAAAAAATTTAGCCAATAGATTAATGAAGGTAATGCAACAAGTGATTCATAGTGATCAAACTGGATTTAGAAGTGGTAGACAAATGAAGAATAATGTGAGACATATTGTAGATCTATTGGAATTTTTGGAAAGAAATAATCAGATTCCTGCAGCGCTGATGTTTTTGGATGCGGAAAAAGCTTTTGATCAATTGGACTGGCAATTTTTGATGAAAGTGTTAGAGAAAATGGAATTTGGGGAAAAATCGTTACAACCTATTAGGGAAATATATCAGAAGCAAACAGCTCGTATAATAGTAAATAACAGTTTGACATTATCATGCAATATTGAAAAGGGTACAAGACAGGGGTGTCCACTGTCACCTTTATTGTTTGTTTTAACATTGGAAATATTACTGATTAAAATACGAGATTCAAATAAAATTAGGGGAGTTCAAATAAGAGATCAGGATTACAGATTGAGGGCGTTTGCGGACGACCTGGTTATTACAGTAACTCAGCCGGATTACTCAGTTGTAGAATTGATGGAGATAATAATGTTATATGGGAAAGTTTCTGGATTTAAGATAAACACACAAAAAACTAAAATATTGTCTAAGAATATGACTGTACCACAAAAGGCTGTTTTAGAAGAGCTAACGGGATTTGAAATAGTTAAAAAGATTAAATATTTGGGGATATATCTGTCAGCCTCAAATGTGAAGTTATATAAAAATAATTATGAAATGTTATGGTGAAAATACAAAAAGAATTAGATAGTTGGAAAAAATTACAATTGTCTTTATTGGGAAGAATTGCAGCAGTGAAGATGAATGTTTTGCCAAAATTTTTGTTTTTGTTTCAAATGATACCTATACTTAAAAAGGATTTAAATCTGGAGGAATGGCAAAAAGGAATTAATAAATTTGTTTGGGCAGGGAAAAAGCCACGAGTTAAATTTAAGATAATGCAAGATACGCGTGAAAGAGGTGGTCTTAAAATGCCTAATTTTAAATTATATTATGAGGCTGCTGCTTTGTCATTGATAAGTGACTGGTTTAATTTAACACAAGGGAGATTATTAAATCTTGAGGGTCATGATTTGTTATTTGGTTGGCATGCATATTTATTGTATGATAAGAAGGTGGATAATGTGTTTAAGATACATATTTTAAGGTACGCTCTGTTGCGAGTTTGGAAAAAGTATAGACATAAGTTAAATTATAAGATACCAATTTGGGCAATACCTAAACATGCAATAGAAAATATAAATGTGGGATTCAAACAGGATGAGACTACATATAAGGAAATTTTAAGTCTAGAAAGGAATGTATGGCAATTAAAGCCATATAATATTTTAAAAGAAGAAAAGATTGTACAAACTTGGTTTCAGTATGGGCAATTACAGGCAAGATGGAAAGAGGACCAGAAAGCTGGCTTTTCGATGACTGATGAAAATTTGGTAAAACAAATTAGAGATCAAGGTCAAGCACATATTAAAATGATATATAGTGCATTGATAGAAATTGACTCAGAAACAGAACTTGTTAAAGATTGCATGATAAAGTGGGCCCAGAATTTTCAAGAAGTTATAACAATGGACACTTGGGAAAAGATCTGGGTTAGAAATGTAAAATTTACACAGGCCCAAAACTTAAGAGAGAATTTTTATAAAATGCTTTATAGGTGGCACTTAGACCCTAAAAAATTAGCAAGTATGTATCCGAACTGCCAGCCCAAATGTTGGAGGTGTGGTTGTGAGGATGCAGCATATTTTCATATTGGTGGACTTGTAAAAAGGTTAAAGCTTTTTGGATTAAAATTTGGTGGAATATGCAAAAGATATTTAAGAAAAGAATAAAGTTTTCCCCACAATTGTTTTTATTGGGTATTATTACAGATACTACTGTAATAGACACTAAGTTGATGTTGAATCTAATTACGGCGGCAAGACTTTTAGTTGTGCAATACTGGAAGAAGGAGGAATTGCCGACTATAGAAGAGTGGACTTTGAAAGTTTCCAATTTGGCGGAAATGGCAAAGATTTCGGTATATTTGAAAGATCAATCGCAACAGAGATATATTGTGGAATGGAGAAGATGGATTGAATATATTCAGAATAAATATGGGACTAAAAAGTTTCATTTAGCATTTGAATAAGTAGTGGATTTTTATGATGTATGATTAGTCATTTGTTATTTTATTAATATTATGACTATGGAGAGTTAAAGTCCGATAGAATTTAATGTGTTATTTTTGTTGTTAGCATATTTTAGTTTATGTTTGTATTATTATACCCTGTATTCAGCTCTGGGAAGTCGGGGAGGGGGGAGGGTAGGGGACGGGAGGGTTGTGGAGAGGGGAGGGGGAGGAGGGAGTTTTTTGTATTTAAAAATGTATTGTAAAACTTTTCAATAAAAAAAAAGAATCTCCTGCTCGTGCAGGGGGTTGGACTTGAAGACCTTCAAAGGTCCCTTCCAAATCTGTTATTCTGTTGTTCTGATCATAACTGGATAGCCTTCCTCATGGTACGGAATGAAGAATTTGTTTAATTCTGTGACATTCTTGATGATTTTATTCCTCATGCTCTTTAACATTTATTTAAAGCCATCAAGGGACCTCATTCAGAAATTTAGATTGAAATGTCATTTATATTCTGACAACTCACATCCCTGCCTTTTTCTTTCATTAAATCCAGGTGAAGTGGGGGGCTGTTGAACTACTGCCTGTCTGCAATAATAAATAGGTTGAGGATCAACCAATTTAACCTTAATTTGCACTGGTCAGAGATGTTGTTAATGGATAGTTTATCTGTTCAGCTACATAGTATTCAGTGTGTTCTGGAAGAAGTTGTATTGACCTTAAATGATAAATTCATAAATCCATCAGATCATAGATCAACTTTGTTTCAAAAGGATATTAAAAAAATAAACTTCTCAAACTACTTCAGAGATGCAAATATGGGTAGAAAATTACGAAACTACTGAGGCAATTTCACAAGTAGCTGACAATGCAGAGGAGTCAATTACAATTTTGGAATATATACCTGACACCAACTTTTATTATGATGGTTTAAATATAAACCTCCCAATATAATTAAAGAAGAGCTTCAAGAAAATCTACTTTTAAAAGTACAAGTTTGGGACTTTTTCCTCATGGACATTAACAAGGTTGAGAAAACCTTGAGAAAAAGAGAAGCTTACAATAACTTAACAAACATTCCAGAGAAGAAAAAGATTTTATTCCATGAAGACATCGGGCTTGCAGGACACCAGTTTGACACCTCTGTTCTACACAATATGAACAAACTGCTGTAACCCACCTGGTAAAACTTGTTACAGGAAAATAACTCTGGATGCAGGCTATTAGTGTTGGTTTGGACCTATAAAACCTTTATATGGCTTGGTTTACAGGAAACTGCAGGGCTGTGTACTTTAAACTGAATCTTCCTGTCCAGGCCACATGTTCCAAGTGGGAACTCTAAAGGTTTCTCAACTGTGGGAGATTTGGGGGAAGGAAAGAAATTTGTTTTTTCTCAGTTGTGCCACAATCCTTCTAGAAACAAGCTACCTGGAGATCTGGACAGTGACCTTGCTCCTGATTTAAAGAATGGCTGTTAAAACTGAGCTGTTCAGTAGGGCCCTCGAGAGTTTAGATCTTTGTCATTCAGGATGCCTAGTAATTATCACCATTATGGTTTTTATATTTTGAATAATAATGTTATAATTATTAATCATTAGGTAATGTTTTAGGTGTTTGCTGTAGTTTTTTTATGTAAAGTGCCACGAGTCCTTTGGGAGTAGGACAATATAAAAATTTAATGAATGAATGGATGGATGGATGGATGGATGGATGGATGAAAAGATGCTAGTTTGAATTTATAAATCCCTTCAAAACTTGGTACCACAGTATCTGGAGTTGTGGGGGGAGAGCCACTTTCTAATGTTATTAACTGTAAACTAAGAACATTTAGAGTCCTCCCTCAAATGTTTCCCATGCCAAAATATGGCAAGTAGCTTTCCCGTGTTGGGACTTTTTGATAATCGCTCCCCTATTTTAGATGGCCTATCTGCAGAGGTATATCTAGAAATGACATTTTTATTTTCCTCGACATTTCAATTTGTAAATGTGATCTTCAATGTATGTGATCCTTAATAAAAATATTTTTCAAGAACTCTGATTGGTTTCTGTTGTGTTATATATTTTGATTATCATATTTGTCTATTTTCATGGTTCAGACTGCATTGGGTAATCTGAGTGCTTTCTAAGTGACCCTGTGAAAATGTTTTTCTTTGTTTGAAAGGCAGCATTGAATTTAAACATGATAAACAAGCACCCAAACAAAATCTAAAGATGCATTGATTGCCTGGTATTGATGAGGTGCTTTGCATCATGCAGACATGTCAATCTGTTCCGACATGATTTGAGGCAGGGCTGATCTACTTAGAATGGCTGATGCTGCTTTTCTCACGCACTGTGCATAGACCCAGAGAAGCTGCTGTTACAAAGGGGTGGGTGGGTGTAGGGGGGTGGGATGTGAAATAGCTGTTCTACTGGTTATAGAGGGGACACTGTGTCGTGTCACAGAATCACTGCTTCTCTTGGGCTCTTCCTTTTGAGGACCAGCCCAGAAAGATGAGAAAATACAATAAATACATCTATAACTGTTCCGAGGTTAACAGACCAGGAAGATTTTTTTTCTTTTGCCATTTCTTTTTTATTATTATTATTTGTAAGGGCTGTGTTCCCTCTGGGAAATCTGTAATGGTTTGAAGGACCTGCTGGCTATGAATAAAGCCAAGGTCAAACAAGACAGAACAAGAAGTCTTTCTCTCTTCTCTCTCTTCTCTCTCTTTTCTCTCTCTCTTTCAGATTGATAAACACATTTATTCCTGTCTCACATCCATTTTGATCTCTCTTCCCTTGTCTTTCTGTTCCCTCCTTTTCATTCCTTCTTCTACTGTGCTTCACAATCCTCCTCTCTATCTCATTTCTTCTCCCCTACTTTTTCTTTTTTCTGTTTCTGTTTCTCATTCTGTTCCTCTTACCTTCTTCCTCCAGTGCCAAATTGAGAACTTCTAATGTCATAAGAACAAAGCTGCCTAGTCTGCAATTTGCTGATAATAAGAGGCAAGTCTATGGCTTATAGGGAAAACTAACATTCCATAGCTCCACCATGGCTGAGCTGTAGATATGTATCTAATTCAGAAACTCATTCATTTCTTCATTCTATTTTTCTCATTCACCCACACAGACATGCAGTAATAAATCCTGGCAACACATGGATATTCAGACATATCTCCTTTACAAGCAAACTGAGCCTAGCTACCACAAATATTCATCTTTTCTTGTTTTCCACACCACTCAAAATAAAGCCACCACCTTCAACTTTATCCTGAATGTATCATTCGGTCCTGTGAGATGATTCTTGCCATCTTGCTTGAAGATCAGGTTATTGGAAGGGCTGACTGGCTGGGGAGAATGACAGCAAGAATATCTTTGCCTCCTAGCTGTATCTGTTGGTACTGATAGAAAAGAATATTTGTAACTCAGGGTTGAACTGTGGGGTCATGGTGCTCCCTGAGCTTGGTTGTTTTCTCGCAGACATTTATTACCAAAGTAGGTAACATCATCAATTTTAGAAGGGAATGTGGTTTGCCACTTCCCTCCAGGACTAATACAAGAAAATGAAATGAAAATAAAATATCTGCAAGAAAACAACCAAGGACCCCATTGAATCTGGTTGGGTGGTCTCATTCTGACTACCCTGGTTTTCATGCTGATGTGTGCATGTGTGTGTTTGTGTGTGAGAGAGAGACTTGGATTTCCCCTAAAAACAAATGCTGTATGTATGGTCAAGGGCCATCACAGTATATGCTGTAAAATATCCATCTACGGGATTACATTCAGACATACAGTTTCAGACCTGGCTTAAAAACAGTAACTGTGAGAGGGACCTTGGAGTCCTAGTGGACAATCACTTGACTATGAGCCAGGAGTGTGCTGCAGCAGCCAAAATAGCTAATACAATTCTGGGTTGTATAAACAGAGGCATAGACTCAAGATCACGCAAAGTATTAGTACCACTTTATAAAACCCTAGGAAGACCACACGTGGAATACTGGAGGCCTGGAGATTAAAACATATGAAGAAAAGCTGGCCAATATAAAGAACAGAAGGATTAGGGGAGACATGATAGCAGTATTCCAGTATTTGAGGGGCTGCCAAAAAGAAGAGGGGGTCACGTTATTCACCAAAGCACCACAGGGCAGTACAAGAAACAAAGGTTGGAAACTGATTAAAGAGAGAAGCAACCTTGAATTAAGGAGAAACTTCCTGACAGTGAGGACAATTAACCAGTGGAACAGTTTGCCTTCAGATATCATGGGTGCTCCATCACTGGAGATTTTTAAGAAGAGGATAGACTGTCACTTGTCTGAGATGATATAGGTTATCCTGCTTGAGTAGGGGGCTGGACTAGAAGAGCTCTATTCCAGCTCTATTCTATTCTAGCATCTCCCTTCACCTCAGTGCATGAAAAGGCCGCTTAAGGGGTGCTTCTGCTACAAGATAGCATTGGCATGATTTGCTTGTGCTGAGCTTCTAGTGACATCATCCCACCTAGTTCAAGCTAAAGAATATGTGCAAATCTAACTGTTACGGACATGCATCTTGCTGTACCCATAATTACATTTCTTAATTGAATAAAATAAAACTATTTTCTTCTATGCACTTAAGCCCAGACCAGGATTCTTTATACTATGCAGAAGACCTATGAGTAGATTCAATGATATTTTTTATTCTTTTTTCCTCAAATACCCTCTTTATCCAGATGAATTTGCAAACTGACAGAACTGCCAATCTGCTGGGCCTGCTCACATCAACATAGCAGGTAGAAGTCAAAAGCTGAAGTGTGCAGCACTTGCTATATAACCTAAAAACCAAGTGCAGGATCCAGAGTTGACAAAACAATTGGCAACAATAAATGCAGACAACATACCATTTTGTTTGGTGTATCCCACAATTCAAGAATGCTTTGGAAGAGATGGCTCCCTTATAATCCTAACTGCCAGGTAAAATTCCAGTCAATACCAGAAAAGCAGCTTGCATGAGCAATTAAATATTAATGTTAAGGAAAAATGGGTATGCTAAACTAAGCATTTTAACCACTGACACTGGACTTGAATCTCCCACAGAGAGAAGAAATTTTGCCAGGAATAACAAATCCCATTTTTAAGTGCAGTAAAGTGAGGGCTTATTTTATTCTTAAAGAAGGCTATTTCCAAAACAGCAGACACTCCCATACAGTGCACAATGCTTGACATCCAAGCCTACTTTATCTGACAATATGAACAGCTGAGAGGAGCTTACAAAAATAACTCCAATTGTGTGAAACAGAGGCTTCATTATCACCTCTAAATGGCAAATCCTGTGTTGATGGCATTTCATTTCATGAAGGCCTCAATTTGAACTCCCTTCCCCCCTTGACAGCAGGAAAACTGTTGGGAAGATCTATCTCAGCATGGTGACCCTCAAGATTATCTTCCCTTTCATCTCCAAATACAGGCCACAGATTTTAAGTCCGTAGGCCCCTCAGCAGAAAGGAGAGATCCCAGGGCTCCTATCACCTCTCCAAAAGACCAAATGTTGCAGGAATTATTTTTGTGTATCTCCCGTGTTCTGCTGATACCTCCCAAATCTTTGAGGAGACAAGTGATAAATTATGTTCTCACCTATCATGGCAGCTCTTTGTAATACCATGTCCCATCTTTCTCTCTGAGTTTCAAGGCACGCCAGAGCTGTGTTGGTGTGAATGGATCATCTTACTTAGCAGATTATTAGTATAATTGGCATTGCCTGGATGTGCAGCTTTAGCTCTAGGTAGGTGTTGGTGTCATACAATAAGCCTGGAGTTTTTTTTATTTTTTATTTTTATTTTTTTCACCATGATTGTGTTGACATTTAAGGAACATTTACTGGGAAGGAAACTGAATCCTCACGACAGGCAACTCTTCAGTAAGGTTTCACATTATTCAAGTTGGAAATGTTATTTACTTATTCTGTCTGACAGTCCCTCTGCATTGGGCTCAGCCTTTTGAGAAGTATTTATTTCATTTGCCAGTGTATCACACAAACATGTAAATGATACTACAGTAAGGATGATACCATAACAAAGACTTGGATGGTGATTTTCTTTTCTTTTTCAGCATGGCAGTGATATTAAACATGCACAACCCTTGCAAAATAAATTTGAGAAGGAATTCTCAAATCAGTTTTTCTTTAGTAAATTAACTTGTTCAGTGGACAACATACACAGAGAGGGAGGGAGGGAGGGAGGGAGGGAGGGAGAGAGAGAGAGAGAGAGAGAGAGAGAGAGAGAGATTCATTATATTCACTGCAAAATACCAGTAGTCCTCGACTTACGACCACAATTGAGCCCAAAATTTCTGTTGCTAAGCAAGACAATTGTTAAGTGAACTTTGTACCATTTTGTGACCTTTCTTGACCCAGTTGTTAAGTGAATCACTGCAGTTAAATTAATAACATCCTTGTTAAATGAATCCAGCTTCCCCCTTAACTTTGCTTGTCAGAAGTTCTCAAAAAGTGTTGACGTGACCCCGGGGCACTGCAACCATCATAAATACATGCCAGTTGCCAAACATTTGATCACGTGACCATGGGGATGCTGCAATGGTTGTAAGTCTGAAAAACAGTCATAAGTCACCCTTTTTCAGTGCCATTGTAACTTCAAACAACCACTAAAACAAAAAGTTGGAAGTCGAGGACTGTCTCTATACCTTAAATCATTGATCTTACCCTCCAGGCAAAACAAAACAATACTTCTCTGATACACTAAAGAGAACTTAAGTATTTTTATTATGAAGTATTTATGAAGTATTTTTAAAGCATTTCTTTTACGTACTTTCATTTTGAATGAAAATACTTCGTCGTTGCTGCCGCTCATGGTATTTTCAAAATAGTGGAGGTGAGGGCAGGCTTTAAATGTTTTTTTCCAGCTTCTCTTTGGCGCAATCCATAGTAAAGGGGTCATTTTTACATCATTAAATAAAAGAGACGCCTCCCTGCGAAACAAGGCATAATCCTGCAATTTGAAGTATCGGTCTTAATCTCTAAGGCTTTCACAGCTTGGCATCTCCAGGACTGACTCCACCAAATGGATTCCATCTGGCCTGTTAGATCATGCAGGGAGTGGGGATTCTGAGGCCTAAAATTCCAGGAGCCAAAGCCAGAAGCTACTAGTTCTCTGTTGCCACACCCCAATGCTGTGGACTGGGCTCCACCTGAGATCAGATTGGCCCCCTTTTAGGAAGTTATTAAAAATGAAGATTTTTTTTTAAAAAACAGACTTTCTGCTAACACCAACTCTGCTGGATTAATTGTTTTCCTTCCTCCCTCCCTTTTCCTTTCTCCCTTCCGCCCTCCCCCTTCTTCCTTTCGTCCATCCCTTCCCTTTTCTTTCCTTCCTCTCTTCCTTCCTCCCTTTCCCTTCCTTCCTTCTTTCCTCCCTCCCTCCCTTCCCTCCCTCCTTCCTCCCTCCCTATCTTTTTTGCAATTTGGATTGTATGTTGTTTTAATACCGCTTTTGTTCTTTGCACCATAATGTTATAATACCAAGATCTGCAAGACTGCAGCAGGAAATCGAAATAAATCTTTAAAAAGAAATCATAGAAATATCAAAACTAATTGTTGTACTTTAGGTAGAATTGCAGTCAGGAGAAAATCTGACCAGGCAATTTATGGGGCCTGTTTAATTTCCTGTCCACATGCTAACCATTGATAAGCAGGGACAAGATATGTCCTTTGGTTTCTCATGTTCTAGACATGAATTACATTTCTTCTTTCTTTTATTTTGGTCCCCAATTTTTCTGGCACCAGGGATGGTTTTTGTGGAAGACAATTTTCCCATGGACCGGGGTGGGGATGGTTTCATGTGCAACCAAGATCTGCGCATGTGCAAATGATGCTTCACTCACCCCGTGCTTCCACAGTCTGGTTCTTAACAGACCACGACCTGGTTCTAGTCCACAGGCCATGGGTTAGGGACTCCTATTCTTATAGAAAAAGGGACGCGGTGGCTCAGTGGGTTAGGACGCTGAGCTTGTCGATCTGAAGGTCGGCAGTTTGGCGGGTCGAATCCCGAGTGCCGCGTAGCAGAGTGAGCGCCTGTTACTCGTCCCAGCTTCTGCCAACCTAGCAGTTCGGAAGCACGTAAAAATGCAAGTAGAAAAATAGGGACCACTACGGTGGGAAGGTAACAGCGTTCCGTGCGCCTTTGGCGTCTAGTCATGCCGGCCACATGACCACGGAAGACGTCCTCGGACAAGCGCTGGCTCTTCGGCTTTGAAACGGAGATGAGCACCGGCCCCTAGAGTCGGAAACGACTAGCACACATGTGCGGGGGAACCTTTACCTTTTACCTTTATTCTTATAGACCTCAGACAGGTAACCTACATCTACCTACACATGACCAAAGAATGCAAAGTGAGAATAATGATGTTTTGCCAACATGCAAATGGGTAGAGCTAGAAGAAGATCTGGTTTTGAGTAGGCTAGCTTTATTTGGTTTTTGCTGTATGCAAAAACACTCAGAAGTGCAAAATAGTGCTTCAGTGACTGGACAATTTGCCACTAAATTCCAGCAACATGTCATATCACCTGTATGTCCACGGTATTGATGGTTGTTGACTGTTTTTCCACCTTTCAATTTTGTCTCTAGCACTTTTCTCACTTTTTGGATGCCTTGTTTACTAATCACATTCTTAACTTCTCCACATTTGATGTTATCCAACTGTAAAATGCAAGCATCCTCCACCCAGGCATCCCCAGTGGCCAGCTACACCAGCTTACCACACTGCCTTGTTCTCTACCATCAGGAATTCAGTGCAATGCAAAGTACAGATCCACAGCTTGGCAACAAGTTCACATTTTTTTTCAGACCAATGAACAGAATCTGCAGCCATTTTTGTGACAGTATGAAAGTTTTATGAGCAACTTTAGGCTGCCAAAAGAAAATCATGTACACATTTAAGGGAAATGCTACACTAAATTGATTTCTGTACAAGCTGCTCTTCTTTTCTAAAATTAAAACAAAGGCTAATATAAATATATGCACCAGGTTATCACACACATCCAGGTATCTTAAGACAAATTTGTGAATATTTAGATAAATGTGTGTTATAAGTACCATCATGAAATCAGATTATACTACAGGTAGTCCTGATAAGCAAAGTCAATGGGGAAGCCAGATTCATTTTACAACCGTGTTACTAATTTAACAACTGCAGTGTGACAAGAAAGGTCATCAAATGGGGCAAAATTCACTTAACAAATGTCTTGCTTAGTAACAGAAATTTTGGGGTCAATTATGATCGTAAGTTGAGGACTTCCTATATAGGAGCCCTACTGAAAGCCATGCTGCCCAAATTCTTTTATTCTTATATTTACTTGAAGAAGAGTGTCTGCCCAAGGAATTATTTTACAATTCTCCTCAGACCTTCATTAAATGAAAGCATTCTCCTCTCTGCCAAAAATACCACGTCACTGAGACAGAACAGGCAGTGATATTAATGGGTGTTGCTTTTCTAAATCCCTGACCAATAAATAATTGAGCTTGTATTTCAAAGCCAAATTTTGTGCAACTGAAGCTTTTCAAAAGATACTTCATATTTCTGACATCTCTGACGAAAGAAAGAAAGAAAGAAAGAAAGAAAGAAAGGAAGGAAGGAAGGAAGGAAGGAAGGAAGGAAGGAAGGAAGGAAGGAAGGAAGGAAGGAAGGTTAATTTTACACTGATTTCCAAAACATCCTATTACTTTGGGAAAAGCTTTTCAATGGCACTGAAAGATGCTGCATTATAACATCAATTAAATTCATGTATTATTTCAAAGTCAAAAAGCCAGCACAGCTAATAGGTGTGCTAACGAAGACTGCCAATCCATGTGCTGCCAACAATTTTACTAGCAAGGTCTCAAAAAGAACAGTTGCAAGATTACCGCATATTACAATAAGGCAATTACATGTATTTACCTTAATTATATACTTAGACATAATTATAATAATTGCATGTATAGGTCATATTTGACAAAATTTTAAAAAGGAAAACTAGCAAAGCTCACCATAAGACTGATGAAAGAAATTCAGTGATTCTAGGAGAAATTTAAACAACAGAAGGACATTTTAAAAAGAGCTTTAATCTTCAGCCACAATTTGATATTGATATTTGTGAGGGAGAAGTCTACCATATTCCGCATTGCTGATCCCACATACAGTGCTTAATTCTTGAGTATTAATTTCTCCTCTTTCTCCCTCTTTAAGAAATATTATGGTTAATTGCAGAGTCAGATAGATGTTTGGACTGGATTTGGCATTTTTGTCCATCTCTTGAGACCTTCACAAGGACCTGGGTTAGGGAGATGTAGATGTTTGACGGTGTTAAAGGTATTGTTGGAGGATATAAGCTGTTCAAACCAAAGCTGCCTTTTGCAATTGACCAATGGTGATATTGTCAATGCTGGTGATGTTCAAGAGGTGCTCCAAATGTTTTGGGATTGCACCCAAGGGGCCTATTACTATTGTCCCTACCTTTACATTGTTTTGCCATAGTCATTCTACTGTTTGCAAGTCTTTGCATTTTGTGATGTTCTCCAGTTCTTTCTCTTCTCTTCTACTGTCTCCAGGTACTGTCACATCCACTATCCAGATGTTTTTGTTTTTGTTATCAACGATTGTTAAGTCTGGAGTGTTATATGGAAGATGCTTATCTATCTGGATTCTAAAAACATAGAACACCTTAGCATTCCAGTGGGCCATTCTAGGCCTCCTCCAGGCCTCTGAGGCCTAGATTGGACTTCTGGAAGCCAACCGATTCTCCAAATGCAGCAAAATTTAGCTACTAGTTCTACTGAACAGATGTGAACCGGCTGAATCCCACCACTGATACCAGTCCCAGCTCTACAAACACTAATGAAAAAAGTGTGGTCCACCATGGTGTGATCTGCAGAACTACCTCCTCTGCTGAAATGGAAATATGACAAATAGAAAATAACTGGCATACGTTTGATGTTATAGTCTTTTAAAGCTGAGTTTTGGTAAGTAGTATGCTTAATCGGTTTAAATAAAGCTTAGTTTTTATTTATTCATGAAGCTTACCTATTGCTTTCTAGTGCTTGGCACCAGTGTTCAGTCCTAACTGCATTATACATGCTGCGTTTTTCAAAAATGCAAGCGGGATTATGGAGATTTGTAAAATAAATATTTTTTCTTTAAATATTCTTTTGTAAACATTCCAGTATGCAAAATACCAGCAGTAAGTGGAAGCTCCCAGTGTGTCTATTTATTACCCTTTTCTGAATTTTTTTCTTGTCTTCTGCAATGCTAGAAGATACGAAGGTTTAGTCTACCTGATTGGCAAACCCAGCATTTAGTGTTTTAATTCCTATAGAAGTCGTGAACTTTCTAAGGTGATAGATAACTCTGCAGAACCATATCAAAAAAGTTCTTTCTGATATCAACAAAGACACAAAATGTGTATTTTTTTTAAAAAAAAAAGATAAAGTTTTTTTCTAGGATGGCATCTTACAATTTATGTTCTATTTCATTTTTAAAACCATTAGTTTTTCCTTTACTCTTTGCCAGGGGTCTGCAACCTTGACAACTTTAAGACTTGTGGACTTCAGCTTCCAGAATTCCTCAGCCAGCATAGCTGAAGTCCACAAGTCTTAAAGTTGTCAAGGTTGCAGACCCCTAGTCTAGAACATAAAAATGAGTTTAATGCTGATGGAAGAGAGTTATGATTGACAGGTAGATTGAAATGTGTACAGGTAGTTCTCAACTGACCATGATTAGTACCAGAATTTCCATTGCTAACCAGGACGGTTGTCAAGTGAGCTTGATTTTATAATCTTTTTTTTGCCACAGTTCCCATGGTTACATGATTAAAATTCAGACATTTGGCAACTGGCTCACATTTATGGCAGTTACAATATCTGGGGTCATGTGATCACTTTTTGTGATCTTCTGACAAGCAAAGTCACTGGGGAAGCCAGGTTCACTGTAACAGCTGTGTTGCTAACTTAATCTGCAGTGATGCACTGAATGCCTGTGGCAAAAAAAGTCGCAAAATGGAGCAAAACTCACTTAACAACCGTCTCACTTAGCAACAGAAATTTTGGGCTCAAGTGGGGTCATAAGAGGAGGACTACCTTTCCTTTTTCATCCTGCTCTGCAGATTTTTTTTTCTTTTCTCCCTTCAGGCACTGAGAAAAACAGAGAGGGAGGTAAACGGCTGCAATGACAAAAGAGCCAAAATAATAATATTAATAATAAATAATAATAATAAATAATAATAATAATAATAATAATAATAATAATAACAACAACAACAAGAAGAAGAAGAAGAAGAAGAAGAAGAAGAAGAAGAAGAAGAAGAAGAAGAAGAAGAGGAGGAAGAGGAAGAGGAAGAGGAAGAAGAAGAAGAAGAAGAAGAAGAAGAAGAAGAAGAAGAAGAAGAAGAAGAAGAAGAAGAAGAGGAAGAGGAAGAGGAAGAGGAAGAAGTTGTTGGAAGGGACCTTGGAGGTCATCTAGTACAACCCCCTGCTCAGGCAGGAAACCCTATACCATTTCAGACAAATGGTTGTCCACTCTCTTCTTAAAAACTTCCAGTGTTGGAGCAGTCACAGCTTCTGGAGACAGGTTGTTCCACTGATTAATTGTTCTAACTGTCAGAAAATTTCTCCTTAGTTCTAGGTTGCTTCTCTCTTTGGTTAGTTTCCATCTGTTGCTTCTTGTCCT
The DNA here is from genome assembly GCF_964194415.1 of Vipera berus. Lineage (NCBI taxonomy): Eukaryota > Metazoa > Chordata > Lepidosauria > Squamata > Viperidae > Vipera > Vipera berus. The sequence continues at coordinate 69,451,928 of NC_138203.1, forward strand.
GCCTTCAGGTGCTTTGGAGAATAGCTTGACTCCTTCTTCTTTGTGGCAGCCCCTGATATATTGGAACACTGCTATCATGTCCCCCCTCATCCTTCTCTTCATTAAACTAGACATACCCAATTCCAGCAACAGTTCTTTATACAGGTGAAACTTGAAAAATTATAATATCGTGCAAAAGTTCATTTATTTCAGTAATGCAACTTAAAAGGGGAAACTAATATATGAGATAGACTCATTACATGCAAAGCAAGATAGTTCAAGCCATGATTTGTCATAATTGTGATGATTATTGCTTACAGCTCATGAAAACCCCAAATCCACAATCTCAGAAAATTACAATATTGTGAAAAGGTGCAATATTCTAGGCTCAAAGTGTCCCACTCTAATCAGCTAATTAATAACACCTGCAAAGGGTTCCTGAGCCTTTAAATCAGGGGTGTCAAACTGCCGACCCGTGGGCCAGACACGTCATGACGAAACCGCGCCCACCCCATTGCCGGCAATGGGGAAAAAGCTCCGATACGTGACGTCGCTAGTTTGACATGTCTGCTTTAAATGGTGTCTCATTCTGGTTCAGTAGGAATCACAATCATGGGGAAGACTGCTGACCTGACAGTTGTGCAGAAAACCATCATTGACACCCTCCATAAGGAGGGAAAGCCTCAAAAGGTAATTGCAAAAGAAGTTGGATGTTCCCAAAGTGCTGTATCAAAGCACATTAATAGAAAGTTCCGTGGAAGGGAAAAGTGTGGAAGAAAAAGGTGCACAAGCAGCAGGGATGACCGCAGCCTGGAGAGGATTGTCAGGAAAAGGCCATTCAAAAGTCTTGGGGACTTTCACAAGGAGTGGACTGAGGCTGGAGTCAGTGCATCAAGAGCCACCACACAGAGACGGATCCTGGACATGGGCTTCAAATGTCGTATTCCTCTTGTCAAGCCGCTCCTGAATAACAAACAACGTCAGAAGTGTCTTACCTGGGCTAAAGAAAAACAGACCTGGTCTGTTGCTCAGTGGTCCAAAGTCCTCTTTTCTGATGAGAGCAACTTTTGCATCTCATTTGGAAACCAAGGACCCAGAGTCTTGAGGAAGAATGGAGAGGCACACACTGCAAGATGCTTGAAGTCCAGTCTGTGTTGATTTGGGGAGCCATGTCATCTGCTGGTGTTGGTCCACTGTGCTTCATTAAGTCCAGGGTCAATGAAGCCGTCTACCAGGAGATTTTGGAGCACTTCATGCTTCCATCCGCAGACGAGCTTTATAGGGATGCTGACTTCATTTTCCAACAGGACTTGGCACCTGCCCACACTGCCAAAAGCACCAAAACCTGGTTCAATGATTGTGGGATTACTGTGCTGGATTGGCCAGCAAACTCGCCTGACCTGAACCCCATAGAGAATCTATGGGGCATTGCCAAGAGAAAGATGAGAGACATGAGACCGAACAATGCAGAAGAGCTGAAGGCCGCTATTGAAGCATCCTGGTCTTCCATAACACCTCAGCAGTGCCACAGGCTGATAGCTTCCATACCATGCCGCATCGAGGCAGTAATTGCTGCAAAAGGGACCCAAACCAAGTACTGAGTACATATGCATGCTTATACTTTTCAGAGGTCTGATATTGTTCTATGTACACTACTTGTTTTATTGATTGCATGTAATATTCTAATTTTCTGAGACTGTGGATTTAGGGTTTTCATGAGCTGTAAGCCATAATCATCACAATTATGACAAATCACGGCTTGAACTATCTTGCTTTGCATGTAATGAATCTATCTCATATATTAGTTTCCCCTTTTAAGTTGCATTACTGAAATAAATGAACTTTTGCACGATATTCTAATTTTTCGAGTTTCACCTGTATGTTTTAGCCTCCAGTGCCTTAATCATCCTTGTTGCTCTTCTCTGTACCCTTTCTAGAGTCTCAACATCTTTTTTACACTGTGGTGACCAAAACTGGATGCAGTATTCCAGGTGTGGCCTTACCAAAGCATTGTAAAGTAGTGTTAACACTTCACGTGATCTTGATTCTATCCTTCTGTTAATACAGCCTAGCACTCTGTTGGCTTTTTTGGCAGCTGCAGCACACTGCTGGCTCATATTGAAGTGATTGTCTACTAGGACTCCGAGATCCCTCTCACAGTTACTACTAGATATAGTATATATCTAGATATAGTAGATATATACTATATCTAGTATATCTATATACTAGATATACTAGAATAGATATAAACAGTGCTCAGGCTTGGTTTATGGCTCAGGAAGCAGGAAAATGCAGGTCTGTTATATGGACTTCCCATTTAACCTATCATGGCTCTGATCTTCCATTTAAAACAACGCACAGCAGTTATTATAACAAATAATTGTTGGCAATGCTTTGGGGAAAAGACTAAAGCTTTACTCCTTGAATTAGTATCTCGGGAGCTGTAAACTGCAGCAGTGTACAATGTAGGCAATAGATACAAAGTTCTAAACTTCAAATGAGATGGGATCCCATGATTGCAAAAGGAAGGGCACCTTGATTATTTCATGAGATAAAGTTAATTGAAGAAAGTTTGATTACTGACCTCCCCCCCACCACCACCTCCCCATCCCCCTGTTTTTGGTAAAGTCATTTGAAAGAGTAAAAAAGATGAAGAAAAACCAAAAGGAAAAATAATTGGAGGATTAGCTTTTCTTCCCCTCTCCCCACTACGGATAGTATTATGATAGCCTTATGAAAGGAGAATTTAAAACTCTGATTTACAGCAGAAAAGGTGCGTTAAAAATAGCAACATCAATGTGTCTTTAATCAGTATGCTTTTTTAAAGAATTGTTTTAATATCAGTTCATCAGATATATGGAACCATCACGCATAATCAAAATGCAAATTGGCACCACCCATTTGTAATCTGGATGGAAGAAAGTGAGACGTGCAACATGCATAATTTTTTCCCCTATACATAAAATACACTTTGGGAAGCCCAAGACATTGAGGAAAGTCTAATTTCCATCAGACATTACTGTCACTTTCTTTCATTTACTACTCAGCTCATAGGTAGTTTACCTCTAAAGGTGAAACAGGAAAAGACCAATTCCTAATATCTTGAAACCTTAAAATGTCGATCAATGCGGTGCAGAAAGGTAACTGACAGGAGATAAGTTTGCCTTCTTTTCCATGCAGGGAAATAGAAACTAGAACTTCATTTAAGTTGTAGAGCATTATTACTTCATTCTTAGAGAGAATTAACTAATAATACTCTACAATTTAAATGCAGAGCATTGAGAAATTAAGGAAATCTACGTGCACACTAAGAGTCCCCATAAATTGGATGGTGCATAATCAATCAAGTACAGGTAGTCCTTGACCTATGACCACAATAGGGACCACAATTTTCATTGTTAAGTGAAGTGGTTGTTAAGTGAATCATATACAATTTTATGACCTTTTTTTGGCCTTAGTTGTTAGGTGAATCCTGGCAGTTAAGTCAATCACACAGTTGTTAAGCAAATTCAGCTCCCCTTATTGACTTTGCTTATCTGAGGCTGCAGAGAAGGTCGTGATTGGCGACCACGTGACTCCGGGACATTGCAACCATCATAAATACATGCCAGTTGCTAAATATCTAAATTTTGATCATGTGGCCCTGGAGATACTGGAATGGTTGGGGGCAATAAGCTGACTTTGTAACAATGCCGCTGGGGGGGGGGGCGAAAGCCCTAATAAGCAGGCATATACATAGAATGAAGACTATTGCTAAGCACATTGATTTGTGCTTTAGATTGTAAGCCGCCCTGAGTCTTCGGAGAAGGGCAGGATATAAATGGGATTAAAATAAAATAAATAAATAAATAAATAAAAAATATAAATGGGATTTAAAAAAAGTGTGAGTACTGATTGTAACTCCTTTTTTTCAGTGCTGCTACAAGTTCGAATAGTCACTAAACGAATGGTTGTAAGTCAAGGACTACCTGTAGTTTGTTACATTTACCATGCTGAAAGGCATATTTTTCTTAGGAAGATAAGGTGGTGGTTTTCCTCCTTTTATCCTAATAACAACTCTGTGAGAATGACTGAAATTGAGAGATGGTGAATGGCCCCAAGCAGCCTATCTGGTCTTCCAGGCCCGATTCCAAACTTCTTAATCCTCTCTCATCTCTCTCTGTCAAATTCACACAAGATTTTGTATGTAAAGAAAACCTTCCTTCATCTTCCGGACATTTACTATCTTCTTCTAATTAGAATTTCCTTTCATTCAGGTACTATGGTGAGATATTCTACCACCCAATTCTATCTGGGACAAACATCACATCAGTTAAAAACCAGATCCACGAACACCGGCTGCCAGTCAAATGCCAGGATCCCAAATCCTTAATCTCTACCAACACCAAACAGCACCAGTTCGATTGGAGCAACACAAAAACCATCGGCCACGCTACCACCCACCACGGTCGTGAGTTCATCAAAGCCTGGAACTCCACAAGCAATTCCATCAACAGAGACATTGGCCTACAACCATCCTACAAACCCCTCAGAATCCAAATCAACCACACAGCCAACCAGAGACAGCACTGACCCTCAACCAAACCATGCAAGACCCCTCTCCCCTCCCACCAGCAGTTCAACTCCCAATGACCCTGACCTGATGAAACCTTCCCCATCACAAGACCCATCACAAGCTTCTCACTAATGACTCACACCTGACCCATCACAAGACCCATCACACACCCTCGACACACTCACATCTGAAGCCCTTATACACAGAAGAACACTGACACTGACATCCCCTAAACTCTGCTGAAGAGGCTACCTAGCCTGGTTAGGAAATGCTCAGAAACCAACCCACAAGCTCGGAGAAGGAACCTTTTCCCTCATCCTACACCCAAGCTACAGATATTCGCCACTATTGAGCATTCTACCATCTAAGGAAAATAAGATGGAGAGATATTCTACTGTCTAAAAAAAAATCACATGGCTAGAACCTCCATCTTTGGAGGGCAAAAAATGTGGATGATGTCTAAACGGCAACAAATCAATACAGAACATTTTGGTTCTTTGCTGCCCCTTCAAGGCCAGCAAAGGAAGCTGATTGGATGGCTATATTTCTACTGGACCTGAATTATGCACAAGAAATTGCAGGGTCTCCAATAGTTGAGGCAGCTAATCACCTTAATTATAGGCCCACTCTTTAAAAATGAGGGCAAGACTGGAATAGTACAATATTAGTACAATATTTCTAAGAGCCAGTTTGGTGTAATGGTTGACGGCAATGGGCTAGAAACCAGGACACTATGAGTTTTAGTCCTGCCTTAGTCACAAAGAGGATTGGGTGACTTTTGACTTGTCACTTCTCTTAGCCCTAGGAAGAAGGCAGCTGTTTTAAAAAAAAATACACGGTCTTGTCCTTGTAGTAAACAGGAGTCAAAAGTATGCATGCATGCATGCATGCACACAAGGTGACATGCTTCAAAGTTAAAGAGATAGAAACCTGTCTACTCAGAAACATGATATTGGACAAAAGAAAAGAATTTACTTTTCTGCAAAGTTTATCTACATGGGGCTTTCAGAGATGAAGAAAAATCAAATCTCTGGGGATGACAGGAGATATCTGATGCCTGTGGATCCACCTTTGTTTTCTATCGTTGAATTACTTGCAACAGTTTTTCTTCTGTTTCCTTCCTTCCTTCCTTCCTTCCTTCCTTCCTTCCTTCCTTCCTTCCTTCCTTCCTTCCTTCCTCCCTCCCTCCCTCCCTCCCTCCCTCCCTCCCTCCCTCCCTCCCTCTCCTCTTACAGGAAACGTCCCCTTTAAGCCTGCTGTGATTTTGGACAATGGCTTTTTTAGGTGTTGGTTTTCTCTTACATTGAAAGCCTTCCATGAAAGAAATATGACCACTTTGGGGGGCGGGGGGGAAAGAGATTATTCTGCCTTTCATTCAGTATTTTGCTTTCTGCTCTCTGTAGGTTTTAATGCATGGCATTAGATAGGGATCAGCAATGTAGTAGTACCATAGTAGTATACTTTATTGATTAATCAGTTAACCACACCAAAATATGAATATCGGCAACATAAGATACAGTAACATGAGATAAGGTAAGATACAGAGAAATGAAATAAAATAGACTATGCTGATATAGAATAGACTAAAATAGAGTGGATAAAATATAGATTAAAAAGACTGAGATAAAATAGTGTAAGGCAAAAAATAAAGAATGCAAAGATATGTGATGAAATGAATCTTAAGGGTTCAAAACCAGTATGCGATTATGTGAATATTTGAACACCTTTGCATGCAGCCACCATGCTTTCTATAAAACCTGTTCTCTGTTGGACAGCCTTAAACAGTTGGACACTTAAACAGTTCTAATGACTCCTTATATATTTGTGCTCTGAAGGAAATAAGATAACCTTTTGCTTGAGTCCCAGTCTATGGTTCTGTCAAGATGTGTCTGTAAGTACTGAGCCCTTGCTAAAGCATATAACTGACACTCGAATAAAAGAAGCGCAATGACTCTATTTCTCGTGCTCCAGAAACACATGTTCTCTTAAGATATGGCAAATCATATTTGATCATTCGGACAATAGAATTGTCCGTATTTGACCATAGACTCAAACTAATCGAATCCTACTCTGATAAGGGCTATTCTATGATGTTGAGTCAAACTTGTTGTCAAGCATTTTTCTGCTCGGAAGGTCATTTTATTATTGGCCAGCCATTTCAATGAGAATAGAATAGAATAATAACTTTATTGTCACTTTGAATGTACACTAATTGGCATACATGAAAATGAAATTTCAAGTGACTCAATGTCCATTTGAGTCAGGAGTCTTTGACTGAATATTGCCTTGGCCTGATGGTGGGGATAGGCAAAGGGGATATAGGGGAAAGATTGTGGAAAGTTAAAGTGGAAACATAAGCAATCCATATAAATCAGGGCACTGCTGCCTTTCCTCTTCTTCTTTAAAAATCTCCCCTTCCCTTCCAGGTGCATTGCTGCATTCTTGAGAAGTTCATTTCTAGCTCAAGAGCTTAGAAGATGTGTGACATCTTTGCAAAAAAAAAAAAGTTAGTGATTCTGTATTCTCAAAATGGCAACTTTGACCGGTTACTATGACTGTGTACCAGTTACTATGACACCGGTAAGGAGATCTGACTAGGCAAGCTGCCGACTGGAGTCGCCCATTATGGAGGCTGGAGAACCTCAGGCTTACATAGGGAAAACACTTTGCATTAATGTCCCAAAGGTGCTCTTTCAAGAGGTAACTGGACTTTCTTGTTTTCTGTGAAGATGTTTTGCTTCTCATCAAGAAGCTTCTTCAGCTCCGACTGGATGGTGGGGAATAGAAGGATTTATATTCCTTGCACACAGCTGGTCATTTGCATTCTTTTAGAGAATTGTTGAGGCCACTTGGGAGTTTGCCTTTGTCCTCAGGGTCACCTGAATAGTGCAAATGGGTGTGCAGCCTTCTTGGAACTGCTGATTTGAACTGATTTTCAGCAAGTTCCAAGAATGTTCCACACCCATTTGCATAATCAGGTGTCTGCAAGGAATATAAATCCTTCAATTTCCCACCATCCAGTCAGAGCTGAAGAAGCTTCTTGGATGAGAAGTGAAATGTCTTCAGGGAAAAACAAGGAAGCCTCTTGAAAAATCACCTTTGGAGCAACCATGACCTGGATGACTGAGAAGCTCCATAAACACTTTGCATTGATGCTTGTCTGTCACTTAGAAACATCCTATGTGTTTCTTGCTTCCAGATCCTCCTAACAATGGTACGAGAGGAAGAGGAGAAAAGGAACAGAATAACAGAATAACAAAGTTGGAAGGGACCTTGGGGGGGGGTCTTCTAGTCCAATCCCCTGCTCAGGCAGGAAACCCTAAACCATTTCAGACAAATGGTTGTGCAAAAAATATGGAACGCTTCACGAATTTGCATGTCATCCTTGCACAGGGGCCATGCTAGTCTTCTCTGTGCTGTTTCAATTTTGGTATGTAGTATGTGCTGCCAAAGCCAAGAAGGGACCTGACCTTCTGGAGTTGAGAAATAGTTAAAAAGAAGACAGCAAAAGCATCCTGTTTCTGAATCAATGTATTTTTGATGAAGATGCTTTAGGTTGTTCCCCCCACCCCCACTTTTTTTTTTTACAAAATGCTTAATGAGAGAAATGTTTGTGGTAAGAATTGTATGGCCCATTCTTATAATTCCTGTTGTCCCACAATAAATATCCTGTACTGGTAAATGAAATCAGAGCACTTACAAGAGGGGTTCAGGATACAGAGGGATTATTATAAGCTCAGGAGAGAAAAGAGATTTACAGAGTTCACACTGAAATCAGCCTTTCTTGAATACAAAAAGCCCTAAGAAGAAGCACTCAGCTGTCCTTGAGATTTAGAGAAAAGTGTTGACATCCTCATTTTCCCTGTTTCTTTAAAAAAATAACCTTAACAATTACCAATAAATCCTAAGAGTTACCAAGTTCTAGAGGTTTGCTAAAATATGTGTAGAGTAAGATATAACTTGTATTTGTTTGTGCATTTTAAATAGCGTCTTATTAACCACATAATAATAATGATCTTAAAACAACTTATCAGACCCAAATGTCATGTGGCCTTATTTGTATTCCCTTCTCATAAATCCTCCCAAGCAGATGTATATACTTGTTGTCAGCTGTATTTGTCACAACACCAGCTGTCTTTGGCCCATTTTCCAGTATGCTGTTAGACTTGATTTATCGTGTGGTGTCATTCCTGCCGTTTTCTTTGCAAATCTCCCTCCCCTGCCTTGAAGGAAGAAGTCATCTAGTTGGGAAGAATCTGAATGGTGGAGAAGAGAGCTAGATAATCAGAGACTTGGTTGATCTCTCTTTCACGAGGCAATTCCACTCTGGCTATAGATTTTTTTTTTAAAGGTGGGGAGGTTGTGGTTTCAAACTCTGAGAAAAAGTAATCACACCCTTAAATACATAAATCAATACAGTCTGTGCTGTTAAATAGAAAGCTGCACTTTTCTTATGTTACTTTAATATGTTTTATTAGAGTGAAGTGAAGCTCCTCTGGCAATCAGAATGCAGAAGGCGACTATCCAATTATCACTTTATAAAACCATTCATAAGAACAAATACAAAGGCAGCATCTCAATCCCACACACGTATATTCATTCTCCTGTTGGATAAGGACTCAACAGGCAGGTCAGTCTTTCAAGGGCTTGGTCTGCCACTGCAGCATCTTGGCCATTTAAAAAGGACAATATAAAATCCTCCTGATAAACCCTTAAAATTAATGCCTTCTTTAAACATCCGCCTTTGAATTTAGCAGACTCTGACTGGCTTCTCACATTGCCCTAAGCTAGGCCTCGCTTGAGCACGGCTTGTTGAATAAACTATCATTGGTTGATTTCATACAAGTTACCAGATGGTACACCAGACTTCACCAAGACAAACTAAAGACATCACACTGGACATCCTAGTCCAATCTTGCCATCTCTCACTGACTGGTTGTGTTCATCCCGCAGAGATCTTACCCACAGCCTATAATCTGATCACTTTTGCCAGAATAAATATCTCATATTTCTGCTTACCCCCTTCATGGATTACTGCTTTGTCGTGGTGAAGGGGCTTGCATAATTCAATGAAGCTATGAGCTATGCTATGCAGGGCTACCCAAGATGGACAGTTCATAGCAGAGAGTTCTGACAAAATGTGATCCACTGGAGAAGGAAATGGCAACCCACTCCAGTGTCTTTGCCATGAAAACCCCATGGACAGTACCAAAAGGAAAAAAGATATGATCCTAGAAGATGAGCCCCTCAGGTCAGAAGGTGTCCAATATGCTTCTGGGGAAGAGCAGAGAGCTAGTACTAGTAGTGCCAGAAAGAATGAAGTGACTGGGCCAAAGCCGAAAGGACGCTCAGCTGTGGATGTATCTGGTGGTGAAAGGAAAGTTCGATGCTGTAAAGATTTTTTTTTCTCCATAGAAACCTGGAATGTAAGATCCATGAATCAAGGAAAACTGGACATGGTCAAACAAGAGATGACAAGACTGAACATTGACATCTTAGGCATCAGCGAGCTAAAATGGACAGGAATGGGTGAATTTAATTCTGATAACATCAGGTATACTACTGCGGGCAAGAATCCCTCAGAAGAAATGGAGTAGCCTTCATAGTCAATAAAAGAATAGGAAAAGCAATACTGGGATACAATCCTCAAAATGACAGAATGATCTCAGTTCGAATCCAAGGCAAACCATTCAATATCACAGTAGTAGTCCAGGTCTATGCCCCAACCACCAGTGCTGAAGAGGATGAAATTGACCAGTTTTATGAAGCCCTACAGCACCTTATAGAACTAACACCCAAAAATGATGTCCTTATCATCATGGGAGATTGGAATGCTAAAGTAGGAAGCCAAAAGATAACTGGAATAACAGGCAAGTTTGGCCTTGGAGTACAAAATGAAGCAGGGCACAGGCTGATAGAATTTTTTCAAGAGAATACAATGGTCATAGCAAACTCTCTTTTCCAACAACCCAAGAGACATGGACATCACCAGAAGGTCAACACAGAAATCAGATTGACTATGTGCTCTGCAGCCAAAAATGGAGAAGTTCAAACTATCGCACCATTGCACTCATTTCACATTCTAGTAAAGTTATGCTTAAAATCCTACAAGCTAGAATCCAGCAGTATGTGGATCGGGAACTACCAGAAGTACAGGCAGGATTTCGAAGAGGCAGAGGAACTAGAGATCAAATTGCCAACATACGCTGGATCATGGAGAAAGCTAGGGAGTTCCAGAAAAACATCTTCTTCTGCTTCATTGACTATGCTAAAGCCTTTGATTATGTGGATCACAACAAACTAGCAAGTTCTTAAAGAGATGGGAGTACCAGACCATCTTATTTGTCTCTTGAGAAACCTATATGCAGGTCAAGAAGCAAAAGTGAGAACTGGACACAAAACCACTCATTGGTTCAAAATTGGGAAAGGAGTCCAGCAAGGCTGTATACTTTCACCCTGCCTGTTTAACCTATATGCAGAGCACATCATAAGAAAGGCAGGGATAGATGAATCAAAAGTTGGAATTAAGATTGTTGGGAGAAATATCAACAACCTAAGATATGCAGATGATACCACTCTAATGGCAGAAAGTGAAGAGGAACTAAAGAGCCTCTTGTTGCAAGTGAAGAAGGAGAGTGCAAAACTTGGGTTGAAACTTAACATTAAGAAAACCAAGATCATGGCATCTGGCCCTCTCAATTCCTGGCAAATAGATTGGGAAGAAATGGAGGTAGTGATGGATTTTATTTTCCTGTGCTCCAAGATCACCGCAGATGGGGACTATAGCCAAGAAATTAAAAGACGCTTGCTCCTTGGGAGGAAAGCCATGGCAAATCTAGACAGCACACTAAAAAGTAGAGACATTACCCTGTCAACAAAATTGCACATAGTCAAGGCTGTGGTCTTCCCAGTTGCAATGTATGGCAGTGAAAGCTGGACCATAAGAAAGGCTGAGCGCCAAAGAATTGAAGCCTTTGAACTATGGTGCTGGAGAAGACTCCTGTGAGTCCCTTGGACTGCAAGGCGATCAAACTGGTCAGTCCTAGAGGAGATCAACCCTGACTGCTCTTTAGAAGGCCACATCCTGAAGTTGAAACTTAAATGCTTTGGCCACCTAATGAGAAGGAAGGACTCACTAGAGAAGAGCCTAATGCTGGGAAAGTTTGAGGGCAAGAGAAGAAAGGGGCGACAGAGAATGAGGTGGCTGGATGGAGTCACTGAAGCAGTAGGTGTGAGCCTAAATGGACTCCAGAAGATGGTAGAGGACAGGAAGGCCTGGAGGAACATTGTCCATGGGGTCACGATGGGACAGATATGACTTCACAACTAACAACAACATTTTCTGTTTGCAAAGCATATGGATGAATTGCCTCCAGGCAAGATGGCTGGCACATGAATCTGATACATAATAAATAAAAATGTGGATATCAGAAACTTATTCCACAACAGATAATTCACCCATCTAAGCCAGTCCTGTCAATATTGATTAGAAATGGACCTCTAGGTTACCAACCTTATCTGGAGATAACAAGGATTAAATTGGGGGCCTTCTGCATATATATATAGTCTGCCATTGAGCTAAAGTCTCACCAAAAATGCTGGTCTTTTACCAATTTACAATCTGGTCTGGGATCCTTAGGATGTAGCCTTTCCCATTCATGTTTAGCAAACTTAAATTCTGAGTTTACGGTGAAAGATGATTAACTCAATGGGCTAATGCATAGTCCTAGAGAGGAATATTCATGTTCTTGTTCAAATATTTCACAAAATAGATGGTTTCATTGAAGATATAAGGCCAATGTCCATTGCTTTTGCCCTGCAAGGTAATGAGGTCTGGCAGAAAACCAAGCTAATTTTTATCTGCATGGCACAAAGGACCAACTCTGGTAAATCATTTTAAAGAGGTGTCACAGTAAGCTTCTAGAATCCTGAATCACTCTAAACTTACAATAGCATTGCAGCAGGGATGAACAACTGAATTTTTGACCTAATCAGGAGAATATTTGTGCAAGCTCAGGACTTCACACTTGTAAAAATCGCTTTCCAAAGGAGTGAATTGAAGAAAAAAAAGATGGAGATTTGTTGATTTGACAAATAGGTAATACAGATCAGGAAACAGAGCTGTAAAAATATGACAAATGTGAAAAGAGTGTACCATGAATAATTGTTGTGTAATATTTGATTCTCTCTACTACTACTACAAATCTGCCCATTGAATAGTGATTGAAAATTCCAACAAGCTCTTCTGTCAGCTCCTTGTCAGAGTATCAGAGATTTCTATTCATTCGTTCATTCACATACTGTAACTGTGTCTGTGTGTACTGAAAAGTTCCTGTCTCAATTCCAATCTCCAGCATGAATATATGCATGTGTGTATGGTACGTGAAACAGTGTAAGAAGCCTGGAACTGATTAAGCCAGCTCTGGCTGGAGTATCAAGGAAAACTTTTACCAATGCCAGTTAAGGAGAGAAGAAGCAGGAACAATGTATCCCCATGCATGCAGTGGTGGGATTCAAATATGTGAACAACTAATTCTCTGTGTGGATGCCACTTCTGGAAGTTCATTCTGGGCCTGGGTAACAAAAAATTAGCTACTGGTTCTGCTGAACTGGTGCGAACCAGCTGAATCCCACCACTGCATGCCTGCCTACACAAACTAGACAGGCACAAGGTATCAGCACACTGTACAAACCCTTGCAAGGAACCATGTTCCCTCTTCTGTTGTGAGAACAGCTGGGCTTAAAAAATGATTAAGAGTTCCTGTTTAGGCTATTCTGCCTCAAATCACAGCATAACCACCAATGCTGGACGTTTGAAATTTCTGGCTCTTAAGATCTGTTTTTTTTTTCTTTTTGGCATCAGATGTCATTTTAAGCTCCCCATCACTATTTTCCTCCTGTGTGGTATCCAGGCTGGACCCCGATAATCCTCAGCTGTTAAGAAACAAGTGAAAAGTGTAGTGCACGTACTTCTCATAGCTTCCTTTTTCACCCACATTTACATTCTATGTTCTGCCATTTGTAAGAAGATTTAGGATCATTTGTAGATTTGCCCCAACGTCATGCAAAACTCCTTGTTTGCACTTATTTCCCCGTAAGCTCTCATCTGTGCTTTCCCTGGGAAAATCCTTTTCTGTTGGATTGGTGCTCTTTAAGCAGACCTTTGCATCCAAACCTTGGCTAAGATTTATGTTTACATCACCTAAGGGTAGGATTATGTTTCACTATCCTATTTAGAATCAATCACTAAGATAATATTTACGATTATCTCCCCACTCCATAGTGCAAATTCAATGTTAAAAATCCATCAATTACTATTTAATCAGTAGGCTTCCAGGACAATTCTTGTTGAAGACCTGGGCTAAAACCCCCCCCAAAAAATCCCCCCTCCAAATGGAGCTATATAGAATAGAATAGAGTTGGAAGGGACCTTGGAGGTCTTCTAGTCCAGTCCCCTGCTCAAGCAGGATAACCTATATCATCTCAGACAGGTATTCTGTAGAACATAAATTACTTAGGTTGCTAGCATGAATGTGGATCCTGAACCCAAAAGATATATTTAAATAATTAAATGGAATCAAGACAGCATCAACAATGACTGAAAAGCTAGATTTTCTTCAGGATGATATGTGTTCAGTTTGGTCCTTCAGGCCTTCCAAAATTGTATTGGATTGCTTTTCTAATGGACTATGTTTTAATTGGAAATATTACAGGCATTGCTAATGTTGATTTGAATACCAATCATATTTAGATATTGGCTCTTGTCATTACTTTGTGCTTATTTCATGCCAAAGAACTTGGCATGAAGTAGTTCTAGATGCTGCTATAAAAGCTGCTGCACGGGTACAAAAATGAAATAATAACAATAATAACAGAACACAAAACATCAACATTCGCTTATCCCAGGTTCTTGGGAGGGACTTGATGGGTAGGTAAAAATGCCAAATCCAGTCTGAATGTCTGGCTGACTATGCGAGGAATATAATCATTGCAATGACTATATAATTTAACAGATTGCTGACTCCGACAAATGGAAGCAAGGATGTATGTTAGGAAAAAGAAAGTGTTTTAGTCATTGGCTATAGCACCATAGCACATGGTTTCAAAGAAACATTTGGTGGTGATGGCCATAGTATTCCATACTAGCTTTCAACTGCTGTATCTATCATGGTGATTCAGTTTAATGATAGCTATGAATTAGAATGCTTGAGAAATTTAGTGGATGAAAATTTCCATACAGATTCACCTGATCCACAGTTTTCAGGAAGATCTTAGTGATTTGCTTCAGAAGGGGTGGACAACAGCAGGGGTGGGCAACTATGGCCTCTTTAAGGACCACCAGGAATTCTGGGAGTTGAAGTCCACAGGTTGTAAAGGGGACAAAGTTACCATCCCTTCTCCACAGTATCTTCTTCAAGTCAATGAGAAAAAAACCACGGGTGTTTCCAAGGACCCACCCCTACTGGATGAAAACAGTCTGGATTATGTTTTGCTGAAAACTTGTATGTGCACTTGTTAGGAATCACAGAGGTATTTTTTCCCCAAGATATGATGAGCTTTTATCACCCAGCTCCAAGAAATGCAAAATATTTTGTATATTAAAAAGTGCCATAGATGTGATACATAGTAATTTTGTACTTTGAAATTTTAATCCAATGCAAAACAAAGGCTGCTGCAACCTCGATATTCCCAAGACTTGGCACTTTGAATTCCTTTGAGGTACAAATTGAAAAAAGTCCTTTCAACTCGAGGAAATGTATATGAATCATATTCATTTATTCATAAAATACACTGCTGGAAACAGATATCAAGTATGACAGATATCTATTATATGGCTCTAACCACAGTTTTGCTACATCAAGTCAGAGAGGAAATCAGTAACTATACATTCCAAGAATTACTCACTGCTGTATGCCTATAGCAGAATTTTAGGAGAGGAACTGACAGAGCATTTTCAGCAATCATTCATAAAGCAGTCACCACTGTGGCACTAAGTACCTTGTTTGAAAAGATCCATGTAGAGCATTTGCATAGAGAACTGTTGTTTGTTGAAAGTGCACAGACATCAAAAATTCTGCTGCATTATAAAACAGAATCTAATATTACAGAATATGAAGTCTGGTGAATGTATGTAGCTATGTGAAAATGTTCAGTTTCAATTAATTGTCCTAAGCCATCTAATTGCACATGTTCCTTGGGGGAAATCTAAAACTCCAAAACTAAGATAGTTTTGAAATAGACTAATATAAAGAATAAACAAATTAAAAACTTTTTATTACTATTGTTGGCTACCGACAGTTTCGGAGGCAGAGATAATATTGGATTGCACATTTATTTGAATGTTGCAATGGAGTACTTATATCAAGAATTGTTTATAGAAATGCTTAGCTTACCCAAATAACTATATAAATAATATAACCATAGGTAATAATAAATTACCATCCACCTCAGCTTACTATTTTGATATTATTTTGGAAGTTAATTGCTTATCAGTTTCCAGGACCGGCTATGAATCACAGAGCAAGTTAAAAAGCTGTCATACCTTACTAGGAAAGCTGAATTTATTATTACATTTAGGGAATGGATAGGAAAGTTCTTTCCCCACTTTACCTCATTCAACCAAATAGCTCACACACAAATTCCAAACATCTGAACAAGTGGACAGGTAAATTCCTAATGTCCTCAAATGCAGCAGTGGGAACAATCCATTGTCCCTCCCATTTGACTAGAAAGAACAAATGCTTTGCCATTTTTGGTACCCTGATTTCCAGGCAGCAGGGGAACACTTCCTGTTTAAAAGGAAGGAAGGAAGGAAAAAAGAGATAGGTGGAGATGCAAAAAATGGCAGATCACCTGGAAAAGAGACAAGGAGAAGAAACACCTGGAAGAGAGAGAAATAAATTCTTGAGAGATGCAGAAGAGATTACATGATTTTGCTAAGCTACCCTTTCTTTCCTGGATCAGACAGAGAGTTAAAACACACTTATTTTCAGAAGAAACCACACTCAAAGCAAAAAAAAAGGTGGACATGGATTAGAGGTGATAGAAAATGCAGCTTGGAGTCAAGAAAATGTGCTTGGGGAGATAGAAGACAAGAAATCTGGGTAGACAAACTAAGGCTGTAAGAAATATTAAGAAATATTTTGGAAGTAAGCAGGAGCTAGAAAGAACTACTTCTAAAAATAGTTGGACTGGATGTTGTGTGCTATGGCAGTGAGAATTTAGTCAAGCTAGCTGGCTGGCGAAGTGAGCTGGAAGAAACTTTCTAGGCCAGAATGTAAGTGATGATATCCAAAAGAATTATTGGACTGCCTTCCATTGCAGGGCTAGTAATATTGAAAATACTGACCAGAATTCATAGTATCTAAGTAAACCTACAGAGTGGAAGTTCACTTGATTTCTGTGGGTTTACTGTAGATATGGCTAAATAAGGATTCAGCTAATTGTGTGCAGAATGTGTAGGATTCTTCTACAGTAATTACCGGTACATTGAATTACAGATAATCTTCTCTTCTCTTCTCTTCTCTTCTCTTCTCTTCTCTTCTCTTCTCTTCTCTTCTCTTCTCTTCTCTTCTCTTCTCTTCTCTTCTCTTCTCTTCACCTCAGTTCTCTCCTCTCCTCTTCTCTCCTCCTATCTGATCATTCGCTATGCATCGTGTTTTCTATTATAATAGTTATAATTATTATAATTATAATAAAAAGGTAAAGGT
Organism: Vipera berus; assembly: GCF_964194415.1. Lineage (NCBI taxonomy): Eukaryota > Metazoa > Chordata > Lepidosauria > Squamata > Viperidae > Vipera > Vipera berus. The sequence continues at coordinate 69,469,172 of NC_138203.1, forward strand.
TCCCCCGCACATGCGTGCTAGTCGTTTCCAACTCTAGGGGCCGGTGCTCATCTCCGTTTCAAAGCCGAAGAGTCAGCGCTTGTCCGAGGACGTCTCCGTGGTCAGGTGGCCAGCATGACTAGACGCCAAAGGTGCACAGAATGCTGTTACCTTCCCACCGTAGTGGTCCCTATTTTTCTACTTGCATTTTTACGTGCTTTTGAACTACTAGGTTGGCAGAAGCTGGGATGAGTAACAGGCGCTCAGCTCACTCTGTTATGCGGCACTTGGGATTCGACCCGCCAAACTGCCGACCTTCTGATTGACAAGCTCAGCATCCTAACCCACTGAGCCCCCGCGTCCCTTATAATTATAATAGTTCAGTATAATTTCTATACCGAACTCCAAAGAGATTTAATTGTTCCTTTCCTTTTTAAATTCTTCTTTTATGCTTACAAGAGACCAATGATAGAAAGAGAAGAAAAGTGGCCCAATAATCTGAACTTTGTAGCTAAATGGGATTATTTTTTTAATTTTTTTTATAATTATATTTTATTATTTTTTTTAATAATCACAAATCCTTAATATTTTATCAGCAACATGCTGTCTGGGTTCCAATATTTAGCTTACTAATACATGTTAAACTCCTTTCTCTCTACCTCGTTTTTCTAGCCATTGATAAAATGTATCCCATCTTCTAAAGCAGGGGTAGGCAACCTTGGTTCTTTTATGCAGGGCTTTTTTTCTCATAGAACGCTCAGAACGGAGTTCCGGCACCTTTTTTGGATGGAACCTTGTAGGGTAGGCAAGGTGGATTGTATGACATGTGTGAGTTCCGGCACCTTTTTCTTTTACAAAAAAAGCACTGCTTTTATGACTCATGGACTTCAACTTCCACAATTCCTGAACCAGCTATGCTGGGAGGTGAAGTTCACGAGTCATAAATGAGTCAAGATTGCCTATCCCTGTAGTCTGAATCTTCTTTCTCCTTCATTTTCAATGTAAGTCTGTCCATTTCTGCACAGACCAAAATTTTCCTGATTATCTCTTCCTCCACTGGTAACATTAAATATACACATTCTTTCTCATAATTTCCTGCAATAGAAATCATTCTAGCTTAAAATCTACGTGGTTTGTTTTTGTCATTTACTCTAACCATATATGTATTCTTGACCAAAATCTTTTAGCCTTAGGGCATGTCCACCAAAGATGATAATATGTGCCTGGTTTTTGTCTACATTTCCAACAATTGCTAGACGTATTTTTAAACATTTTTGCTAACCTCATAGGTGGTAAGTGCCATTTGTAAAACATTTTATATAGGTTTTCTTTGTAAGCCTTTCTTATTTTAGAATTTCTTTCCCAAAGTCTTTGCCAGTTTTCTAGCTCTATGTTATGCCCAAAGTTTTTTGCCCATGTTATCGTTGTTTCTTTTAACTTGTTCCTCTTCCATCTTTGAACTTAGCATGTACTTATGCAGTTTCTTAATCAATTTTTCATCTGATGCCAATAGTATCTGGTCAAATTCTGTCTGTTCTTTATAGAATCCATATGTTTTAGCATCTTTTTCATATCTTATTTGAATTTGCAGGTGTGGCCACCATGATAGATCGATACCCTGTTCTTCTAGTTCTTGTCTAGATTTTAGTTTCCCTTCAATATTCAAAATGTCTTTATAAATCACAATTTGCTCATAGTTAATTAGGTTTGGGTGAATAAAAGCTTCCAGTAGCTAAATGGGATTATTGACACATTTCCAAATTATTGTCAGTCCAATCTTTTAGCCATGATATCTTAATGACTTTTATCTAAAATCATACATTTTTAAGATATAAAGCAAGAAATTTATAAATGGAAGGAACATTGAAAATAGAAGGTGGTAGCAGTATGTAATGAAAGTCCATACTGTATATCCATAGAGGAAATTCTTCAAATCATAAATATTGCACTTTTTCTGCTGTTGTATGTGGCACAAGAAAGTCAGCAACAAGAAAATACTGATGATCGTCAGTGATTTTTACCAATATAGTCTCATTTTTACACTAAGGAGATGGTTTAGATTCACTTATTTTAGACTGGAAAGTTGTCTTATAGTATTAAAAGTGTTTATCTTGTATAACAAAAATAGAATATAACCAGGAGGGGGGAAAAGACCAATAGATTTTTTTAAAACAAAAATCTACCTATTAATTAAAGAAGAAATTGAAAATGTACCTGGAAAATCAATATACATGGTTTTGAAACAAAGTTGTGTGAAGTTCCATTTTCATTTATCCCTCTATTGTAAAGTAGCGATACCTTTCACGTTTGATTTAATTGTTCAAAATACAGCAGCATGATAAAAGATTTTTTATGGAAATTTCTCACAGCTACACAATCAATCATATTTTCAACTCATGCATCGTCTTGAGCCCCTGAGCCTCAAAGACTTTTTTTTTCCTATGGAGCTTACTTGTTAAATTAGCACTGATCAAAGGCTAAAACATTTATCATGCTTATTAGTGAATAAACCTAGCAGCAGGTATCCCAAGTGAGGAAGCAAATCCTCATTTACTGCAAGAATGAATTGGAAATTATCCAAAGTGCTTGCAAACATTTTTCAAGGGAGTGACGAATTGTTAAAAAGAAAGCAGCTGCTGGATGTGTGAGCTCTAGGTTAGAAGGGAAATCAGGAGAAAGGACACGGTGCCAAGGTATCTCAAAACTACCCCCTAGGGATGGTGTACAATTTGATTTACTATAATTGCCTCTAGAATTTAGGATCAGCTGACTTTGAAATCAAGTTGACCAAAAAAAAAAAAAAACCTCCACGAACTATTGCAATGGTTAATGTTCAGATGAATAGGAATGTTCTTCACACTTGCTCTTCAAACATCTCATTTCTTTTTACTTGTAAAGATATTTCAGAGCAAGGAGGAGAAATCATCTTCAAGCTTCAAGAGAGAAGCAGATCTCCTTCTTCCTGATGAAAGAGAGGAATTGAGCTGAAATGTTGGTCAGCTGTCTCTACAATTCAGTTTGGTGGCACAGATGTTGCCTTAGGGGGGAAAATGACACAGGAGCGGTATATCTATTACAAGGCTCAGAAGCCTTCTTGACTTACTTTCTACAAAGCCAACTGAAGATTAGGTCCAAGCTACATTACTGTGGACCATGTTGCCTCTATTATTATTATTATTATTATTATTATTATTATTATTATTATTATTATTATTATTATTATTATTATTATTATTATTATTATTATTATTCGAACAGTCAGCCAGATGTTCAGACTGGATTTGGCATTTTTGTCTCCCTTTTGAGTCCTTACCAAGAACCTGAGATTGGCATATGTGGATGTTTGATGGTATTACAGATATCGTCGCAGGATGGAAGCAGTTCCTAGTAAGGCCGCCTTTTGCAATTGACTAATGGTGAATTTGTCAATGCCAATGGTGTTCAAATGGTGCTCCAGTTGTTTTGGGATTGCACCCAAGGTGCCTATTACTATTGGTACTACCCTTGTTTGCCTTTGCCACAGTCTTTCTATTCCTATTTGTAGGTCACTGTATTTTGTTAACTTCTCCAGTTCTTTCTCATCTATTCTGCTGTCTCCAGGCACTGCCACGTCCACTATCCAGACTTTTTTGTCTTTCTTATCAACAATTGTTAAGTCTGGGGTGTTATGTTGCAGGTGTTTGTCTGTTTGAATTCTGAAGTCCCAGAGCAGTTTAACTTTACCATTTTCTATGGCTTTCTCTATTTTATGATCCCACCAGTTCTTGCTTACAGGCAAATGATATTTCTTGCAGATCTTCCAGTGCACCATTGTTGCTACTTTGTCATGCCACTGCTTGTAGTCAGTCTTGCAGCAGCTTGCCAGGTGGTCCACTGTTTCTTCAGCTTCTTTGCATAGGCAACACTTACTGTCTGTTGCTGTCTTCTCAATTTTGACTTTGTATGCATTTGTCCTTAAGGCTTGGTCTTGTGCAGCCAAGTCTCTTTCTTCAACTTTCCTGCTCTTAGCCATTGCCAGATCTTGTTATTATCTGCTTTCCCAGCTATTTTTTTAATGTACTGGCCATGTAGTGCTTTGTCTTCCCATACCTCTATTCTGTTCTTCATTTGGTCTTTCTTGTAGGCCAGTTGGGTCTCTCCAGTAGTCAGTAAGCCTTCCTGATATACTAATTTCAGTGCATCTTCATCATTGTCCTTCAAATATTCTTCCAAAGCCATTTTTCTTCTTCAACCATCTGATGTACTTGCAGCATTCCACGTCCACCTATTTGCCTTGGTAGATAAAGTCTGTCAATGTCACTGTGTGGATGAAGGGCATGATTCACATTGTCATTATTTTTCTGGTCTTCCTATCCATTGCTTTTAGTTCTGCTTGAGTCTAGTCCAGTGTTCCAGCTGTGTATCTAATGACTGAAATTGCCCAGGTGTTGATTGCCTTCACAGTATTTCCTCCATTGAGTTTGGACTTTAAGATCTTCACTCTCTTGATGTATTCACCTCTAATCTTTTTCTTGACTTCAGTGTGTTTGATGTTGTCAGCTTGAAGGATACCCATGTATTTGTAGTATTCTTCCTCATCCAGACTCTTAATGTTATTTTCGTGGGGCATCTTTATTCCTTCAGTTTTCACTATTTTTCCTCGTTTGAGAGTAAGTGTGGCACATTTGTCCAAGCCAAACTCCATTGCAATATCTTGGCTATATATATGGACAGTATTCAGCAGCAATTCTATTTCAGATGATGTTTTTCCATACAGCTTCAGATCAACCATGTAAAAGAGGTGGGATAATTTGGCAAATGTTTTTGATGTTTGATAGCCATGTCCTGAGTTATTCAGTATTGTTGACAGAGGAAACAGTGCAATAATAAATAGTAGTGGTGATAATGAATCTCCTTGAAATATTCCTCTCTTGATATTAACCTCTCCCAGTCTTTCACCATTGACCTGCAACTGTGTCTTCCATTGTGCCATCAATCTTTGCACAAATTTTCTGATGTTTCTACTGACTCCTGTTATTTCTAGGCACTTGCTTATCCAGTCATGTGGCAGAGAGTCAAATGCCTTTTTGTAGTCAATCCATGCCACATTCAGGTTGCTCTTCCTTTTCTTGCAGTTTTCCAAGGTCATTTTGTCTGTTAGGAATTGATCTTTTGTTCCTCTGCTATTGGGACGGTTTCCTTTCTGCTCGGATGGAAAAAGATGGTTTTCAACTAGATGCTGTTGTACTGCATCAGCTACCACACCAGTTAGCAATTTGAAAGTTGTTGGTAAGCAGGTAATTGACCTGTAGTTGCTGGGTGTTGCCCCTTTTGCTGTATTTTTCATTGTTAGGTAGGTTTTTCCAGTTGTTAGCCACTTTTCAATTTCTCCTCCTTGTAGTATATTATTGAACTGCTTGGCAATGAGTGGGTATATAACAGTTAGATGTTTCAACCAAAACCCATGCAGTTCATCTTCACCTGGTGCTGACCAATTTTTGATCTTCCTTGCTCTTTTTTCTACCATTTTTGTTGTTATTACTAGTTCTTTCATTTCAACTTTTGTTTTATTTGCATACACCTCTTTTAACCAAGCTGCATCCTTGTTGTATTTCTTTGGGTTATCCCATATCTGCTTCCAGAACTGCACTGTTTCTTTCTTGTCAGGTATTGACTGATTCATTGCAGTTTCTCCATTGATGGATTGGTAGAAACATTTCTGATTGGATTGAAATTGGAGGTTCTGCCTATAATTTGCAATTTGAGCTTCATATCTATTGATTTTCCTGGCTATAGCTGTTATTTGCTGCTTTATTATTTCCAGTGCTTCCTTGATCTTCCTTGTTTCTAAGTGGTATTTCATGATTAGGTATTCTTTGGTCTTCTTGTTCTTTAACTTCTTTTCTTTCATCTGTTCTAGCTTGCTTGCATGTGATCTTAACTTGCTGATCTTATTTTCTAGTCTAACCTTTCATTTTTGTGGTGCACTGTTTGTTTGTTTTTATTCTTTGTTGATTTTGCATCCAGGTATTCAGCTATAACTGCAGCTGTGCTGTACATTAGTTGGTTTGTTTCTTGCAGTGAATTGGTGCTTATACCTGATATTGCAGTATTTGCATCTTTTAATGCTTGTGCTAGCTGTTTGTTTGGAACAAGGTTCAATGCAGGCAGCCTTATTTTGTTGTTGTTTTTTGCTGTTCTAGATACTCAGTTATTCTTTGTTTCAATTCTTTTATTTCTTTAGTTAGAGGGCTTTGTTCTTCCTGAGGAAGAGGTGCCTGGTTTCCAAATGAGAACAGTTGTATATCTCTGCTGGATTCCTTCACTGCCAACTCCCCTTGGCTTGCCTCTACATTCTTAATTACTTCTGGCAAGGCTTTGATTTCTTTGCCCTGGGTAAACCTTTGCGGTTCATCCAATTTTGTTTCTGTGAATACTTTATTTCGTATTATAAATTGGCATTGATCTGCTAGTCTCTGTTCTTTTATATCTGATTCTGGATGTTGTTCTTTCCAGAACTGGTGCATTCATTTTAGATATCCTCTTCTTGTTGGACTTGATCTGTAATAACAGATCATTATTTCTTTGTTTTCAATCATTGTGTATTTGCGATGGGTAAACACCTTTTCTTCCAGTAGTTCTGCAGCTGCTGGCCCTGGTTGCTCAGTCAACAGTCCTGAGTCCTGTAACCCATTTTTCACCAGATATCCAGGAACTCCAATATCTAGCGTGGACTGAATTGCAGGACAATTGCCGCCATTCATTACCTATAATACTAAGTTATGTGATGAAAGTGAATAAAACACAGTTTTCTATGTCCTTAATTTCATTAGGAAAAAGACATCTCTTTACAGCATAGATAGCAGTGAGCAGGTGATTCTGTGTCTATTACCCTGATATTAACTGTTATTTTGTATAAACTTTAAAGTGGTCTTGAACTAGACAGGCCTTCAAAACGTAAGGCCTGAATTTTGATCATCTTCAAATATATCTCTAACAGGTAGCCCTTGACTTATGACCATATGTTTAGCTAGATTGTCCAGCTAGATTTAGCTAGTTTGTAGTTACAACAATGCAAAAAACGGGACTTGTAAGTGGTCCTTGCACTTATTAGCATCATAGCCTCCACGCGGTCACATGCAATTCAGGCACTTGGCAACCAGCATGTATTTATGATGATTGCACCATCCCAGGATCATGTCATCACTATTTCTGACCTTCCCAGCCAGCTTCCGACACACAAAATCAATAGTTTTCCAGATTTGTTTAAGGCCTGCAACAACAACAACAAAAGTCATAAAATCAGGCGTGTCACATGATGACTCACATTGCTTAGCATTAGAAGTTCTGGTTCCAATTGTGGTTGTAAGCTGAGGACTGTACAGAGCCATCTTCCATAAAGTAGGACTAACAACCATCCGAAAGACATAAAGCTATATAAATATAGGAGCTAAAATATTTCCCTGTACACCTCAGGGAATGTATTGTGGCTTTAAGTAAATGATAAATGTTGCTGTTTTACATTTCCCTCCCTCATCACTTACTTCTGAGGTCACTATCAACTCTAATTAGAATCTATGTTTCTTCAACAGCTTTTGATCACTGCTGTTATCAATTCAAAATGCACATCTTTATCCCTCTTCCTAAAGACTGTATTCCAAAAGTAGATTTCAGGAGGGAGGGAAGATTGACTAAAGTCGAAATGAATACATGAACTTGTCTCACAGCATACTGGCTAAAGATATTGTTTTTTCCTCACAAGCTTGAGTTTTTTATTTACTGAGGACAGCTATGGGTGGCTGGAGAATTCTGGGAGTTGAAGTCCAACATCTTAAAGACCCTATAATTGAGAAACACTATTCTCTATGGATCCTAAAACACCCACACAGTTCTAATTTTTAAAATGTCCAGTGATTGTTATCAGATTGACAGGCTTTAGGGCAGCCAAATTATGTTCCACTACCTATAAAATTAGACACACTCTGACTGCCCACTGATGCACCCACCCTCAATTATAACACTCTTCTCCTCTTGTGCTTTTATTCTTTTTTTTTAAATGTAAACTCTACCTATCCAGCAAAGGAAAAGCAACTTAAAGCAATCTCAAAGCAATTTAGAATCATCAGGGCAGAACACTTCCAGGGGTGTTTGTGTGTGTGTGTGTGTGTGTGTATGTGTGTGTGTGTTGTGTGTATGTATGGTGTGAGTGTGTGTGAGAGAAAATAGTCAAGATGGCAGTTGTGGCTGTATGATAAAAGCCCTGTCTCATTTGTACATGCAAGCAAGAAGGCACATACATATGAAGAAGAAGCTTTGAACATTTATTGTTTGTTTGACCATCCATCTTACCACAAGGTAACTCAAGGTACCACAAGGTAATTATGCTAGTAAATTGTAATTTATGGCTATCTGTATAGGTCAGTGGTAGGCAACCTGGGCACTTTTATGACTCGTGGACTTCAACCCCCAGAATTCCATGCTGGCTCAGGAATTCTGGGAGTTGAAGTCCACGAGTCATAAAAGAGCCCAGGTTGCCTACCCCTGGTATAGGTAGTATTCACCTAATGAATATTCATTCAACAACTGTTTTATGAGTGATCCTTGTTGCAGCTGTTGCAGAATCCCTTGGTCTTGTGGTCACTATTTGCAATTTTCACTGTCAACTTCACATGCTTATCATGCTTTCAACACCATTTTGCCGAGCATTCTCATCGAGAAGCTGACTGACTTGAAATTCTCCCCTGCCATCTGTGATTGGATTCAAGACTTTCTTAGGGATCGGTTACAAACAGTGAGGGTCGGGTCTGCTTTGTCCACCCCCCCCCTGAAGCTTTGCACCGGCACGCCACAGGGCTGTGTGCTTAGCCCCTACCTGTACTCTTTATACACTTATGATTGTGTATCATCTAACCCATCCACTGCGATAATCAAGTTCGCAGATGATACAACTGTGGTGGGTCTTATTACAGGTGGGGATGAGACAGCATATAGGGTGGAGGTACAAAAACTATCCATATGGTGTAGTAACAACAACTTGCACCTAAACATCGGCAAGACGAAAGAGATGGTGTTAGACTTCCGGAGAAAAAAGGAGGAACCTGCCCCACTTTACATCGGGGAGGACTGTGTAGAGAGAGTTTACTCCTTTAAATTTCTGGGAGTCTACCTCTGTGAAGATCTGACCTGGAAAGTTAACACAACCCAGGTGGCTAGAAAGGCCCAACAGAGGCTTCACTTTCTTAGGGTCTTGCGGAAGAACAGGGTAGAACAACAGCTAATGACCCTCTTTTACCGGTCTACTATAGAGAGTGTCCTCTCATATGGTATTGTGGTTTGGTATGCTGGTCTGACAGCCGTGGACCGGAAAGTATTACAGAGGGTAGTGAGCACAGCACAAGACATTGTGGGCTGTTCCCTGACACCACTGGATGACATCACCAGGGCTCGTTGCCTTGGAAGAGTGAGGAAGATTCTCAGGGATGACTCACACCCTGGACGGTATCTCTTTACTCTACTACCATCTGGTAGGAGATATAGGAATATAGCCAGCCGTACCAACAGGCTGAAAAATAGCTTTTATCCGTGGGCTGTTAGGCTTTTAAATGGGACATAATCTTATGCAGAATTGACTTGGGAGGCCGGTGTGTGGTGTAGTTGGTTCACATGGTGTGGTGGGATGGTGGGTTTGTTGTCACTGTGTGTTGGGGGGAGAGAGCACGGGGGGAGGCTCAGGTAATCTCAATGTACACATGTTGTACTTTGACAATAAAGGATTATTATTATTATTATTATTATTATTATTATTATTATTATTATTATTATTATTATTATTATTATTATTATTAGCAAAGTCAATGGGGAAACCAGCAGGAGGTCACAAATGGGGACCATATGACATTGCACCTAACAATGGTATGGGATTTTTCAACAATGGCAACTGAAACAGCTGGAACTGCTGTCACTAATCTGCATGGTCACATGACATCATGTTTAATGACTTAGCAAAGGAAATTCTGGACCCAGTTACTGCTGTTGGCGAGGACTGCCTGTATTGTGTTAGATGGTTGTGATTTGTGCAAATTAATCTGGCCTATGGCTTAGAGGAAATTATTATGGATAGATTCGCACATCACAATGCCCCAGGCCTAAAAATATTATGTCTTAATAATGCTAGTAAACCAGGGTAGTAACTCTGATAACACCTATCTGGGATGCAAGTCTCCAAAATGCTAGAGGATGCCAGCAAAGAGGCATAGAAAAACTCAAAAAGACTTTGTGCTCTTTATTTGGTTAGTTCAAGTTTGGTAACCTTAATTACAACAACTTTTGATCTCGATATTTTGTTCAAAGGGAGATTGTAGAATGCCAAAATTTCAAGGATTTCCAGAAACAAGGAACTTCCATGGATCTTTGGCTGAACAGTTTGAGTTGTTTTCCTCTTAGTATTTAAGTTTAGCATCGACGTTTTCCATCATGCTACATGACTTTTCAAAGCAAACCCCCTACACTTTGAAATAGTTTGTGATTCCTTATTATCCCTTCTTCCTGCTAAAACTGGTTAAAAAAGGTTAAAAAAAGCAAAAGGCAGGAGAAAACAGTACCAAAGGCATGAAATGTATTATCAGCATTAAAAAGTTAAGCTGCACTTGAAATAGTTCTGATTCTGCTCAATTTTTGTAAAGTTTATTCCAAAGCAGAAGAGAACCTTTTAGTCATAATTAAGTAAAACAGAATTATAGTTGAAGAATGGCCAGAGGCAAAGAATTAATAGGAAAAAAAACCCTGTTGCAAGATTCAGCAAATGAGGAGCTATAAAATGGATATTATATTTAGAAGTGTTGAAGCTGTTTTGAGTTATAGCAGGTTTCAGAAGGAGAAGTGCACCTCCCTTTCAGTTCACCTTAATATAGTCAGAATAGTTGGTAACCTTGACAAAAATGCCCAAGGAAGGAAAAGAAATTAGTTGAGAGTAAAGGTGAAGGAAATTAATGGAAATAATTAAATTAGCCTTGTGCAACCAGATTGTGATAACTTTAAATTTAACCCAATGACCCCCTTTAAAGATAGTTTGCTCGGGAGAGAGCTTCAGCTTTTTTCCAGAGAAAATGTTTTTTCAGGGCTGCACAAACTTGCACACCTTGCACACTGGAGCTGGATTTGAAGGAGAAAAGTGCATCTCCTTAAACCTAACACATCTCCTGGGATCATGTAGCTACATAAGCCTGAGGATAGAGGTGGCTGGTTTAATGAGTTGTCAGCAAAGTTTTTATAAGGGGAGGCTTCCGGTTTGTCACGCAGCCACTATGGGTGGCTGGGAGACTTGCTCTCTCTCCCCCGTCCAGTTTCGCATTGCTGGGGAGCCCTGAAAAGAGCTGAAAGTCGTCCTGAAGAGGTGACCAGCAAGGAGGGGCACTCGTTGGATTGTGGGAGAGCTGCAACTCTCCCGTTAGACCTGGTGATCCCTCCAAACCGGCGGAAAAAAGGACCGGCCATTATGGCTCATCCCTAGGCTGTGAACAGCCGAAGTCACATTTTCCACCAGGTAACTCTTAAAGCAGCGGGAAGAGACTGGGTGAGATCTACCTCTTTTACACCCTAATTACTTTCTATACTTCCTTAAGTTGCTAAGCATTTCCCCCCCTGCAGTGAGGGAAGGGGGGACTGTTGCCCTCCCTCCAGAAAGAGCAGTGACTAAATACCCAGGGGTGTTTTAAACATTGAAAAAGTAACTTAATCCCAATTGGAATTTTATTTCTCAAAGCACGTGGATTGAAAGATTTTTTTTTTTATTTCCTATTCTTCATTGTCTGCTTCTGTTGGAAATCTGGATTCTTTCTTATGAAAAAAGAAAAAGGAAAACTGAAAAGATTAAGACAACTTTGGGACTCAAAGGGAAACTTTAAAAGGGGCCTGGCTGACTGCCTAGGGAAATAGATAAGATACATAACTTTGAGAACTTTGAAACAACAGCTGTGAAAGTTCCCTACCTAGAAAAAAAAAACTCTCTTTTGGATTTTCTAAGTGTAAAGCCTTTGGCTTAAAATACCAATATGGAAGAAGACCAGGAACAAAAATTATTTATGGATGAAGATCAACAAACTCCCACTATGTTGAAAACACTAATCCAAATTTTTATCACAACGAATGAAATACTAAGAGGCTATGTGAAGGAACAAGAAGACAGCCCAGATATGAAAGCCCAAACTTTAACCACAACTAAAGAATCATCTATACAAAATACAATAGAAAAAAATGAAACATTCAAGTATGATGACAGAAGAATCTACTATTAAACAAATATTGATATTTGAAAATCCAGAAAAGACATTGACAACTTGGAAAAAGGCAAAGGTTTCTTATACAACTCAGAAGGAACTAGAGGATCTAGAAAAGAACAGTTGGATGAGAAGACAAACAATTCAGAACAACTACATTGATATGGAAGAATAAAGAGACGACCCACCAGACCTACAAGTCCTCTCAAAAAAATGCCGATCGTATGGTTTTGCCAATATCAATTAATATACATGATATTACAAGGAGATTGGTTCGATGACCCAAAAACAAGGACAAAGGATTTGGCAAAGGAAAAAAGCCAAAATAAAACTCAAGAAGAATGGAGTTTCAACCATCTTATTGAAATCTGAAACAGAATTACTTAAATAGATAAGATGTGTATGTTGAACACAAGACATTGTTATGAACTGAGATAAAGAAAAAAATTTGGTCATTAAAATTTAGCAGTATAAATATTAATAGCTAATTTGATTATTGATTTGTGCATAAAGGTCATGTAAAGGTGAATAATGTAGACAAGATAAAAACCTATTGTTGAAAGTAATAAATAGGTCTATATGGAATGTTAAAAATGAAAATTATCACCTTAAGCAAGAGATGGCAGATACAAAGAGGAAGAGAGAAAGTATTAAATATTGAAATAAAAAGAAATTTTGATTACTACTTAAAAAACAACTGAAAATTAGCAAAAAGGAAGGATATCATATTGTATCCTTAATTTGTTGACATAGAGGATGAGAAGTTAAGTAAATGGGATGTGTATTTTGAATATTAGATTTTGTGAGGAACGGTGATAGATGAACTGGAGGTATACTAAAAATCTTAGGAATGATAAATATCAAACGTTAAATCTAAATCTTAGTGGAAATTAAAATTGAAAAATCTATTAGGTCATTGATTGTCTAAAAGATTGTATGTTAAAACAATTAGAATATGTGTAAACTAAAAACTATGGATATATGTAAGAAAGTTATTTTCTATATGATTGATAGGAGAAAACTTTAAATCTACAAATAGACAGGATATATGAAGGGGAAAAGAGAAGAAATGTTTATGGTACCAATTTGAAATCTGTACTAATGATATCTGTATGTAATTGAATTACTACTACCCGGCCACCATGTTGCTTTTCAAATATGTGAATGTAATATTAGAAAATCAATAAAATTTGTAAAAAAAGTTTTTATAAGGGTCGTAAGTGCTCCTAAATACCTCTTTCCTTTTAAATCTAAAACACTAAACACTACTCATTTCTAACTTGTACTACCTTTGAGAAAAACAGATAGATGTTTTCTGGTAATTTTATGAACATGAGTACCTTTCCATGTTTAGGTTATTGCAATAGCAATAGCAATAACAATAGCACATAGACTTATATACCACTGTTTAGCCCTCTCTGTTGGGGGAAACAGCATATTACCCCCAACAATCTGGGTCCTCCTTTTTACCAACCTTGGAAGGATGAAAGGCTGAGTCAACCTTGAGCCGGTCAGGATCAAACTGCTGGCAGTCAGCAGAATTAGCCTGCAATACTGCATTCTAACCACCGTGACACCATGGCTCCTTGTAGTTGAGCAATTAACTAATTTTAGGGTTCTAAGAGCTAGAAGCAGCATAGAAGTGACATCACTAACTAGAGACAAGGATGAAAATGAAAGGAGGAAAGGCTTCAAGAACGTATTTTGCCTTTTTACTTTGCCTCCAAAGCTTGAAAATTTGCTCCTGAATTTTGGGATCCTCTTGAGGTTTGCATAAATGAGATCTGGTTGCAGATTGCCCACTCTTCATTTAACATATGAACTCCCCAAGGGTTTTCAGAGTGGCAAAGAAAGACAGGAGATTATTGGGAGATTGTATGTGATAAGCTTAACACTGCGGAATAAGCAAATGTTGCAATCAGAATCATGTGCTGCATTCATTAAATCTAGATACTTCATGTAATGTATACTGAAAAATTGTGACTCTCTATATATAGTCTTCAAATCTGTTTTTCTACCTCTTTTGTTCTTCAGAAGTTGAAGAAGGTCAGCAAACCTGAGAAATAAATGTCAAAGTTTCTGCCATTTATCATATAAAGCTTTCCTTTTAGGACATCAAAATAGATGTTTAGTGGTCAGGGGCCATATTTAATAGTTTTTTTTGGGGAGGTATGGCAGTGGGCAGAGTGATGATTTCAAAGTGTAAAAAGCCATATTGGATATGTGGAAAAAGCTAAGGTTTTTAAAAATGTTGGTTGCCAGTTTTCTTGGGTTTTGTTAAGACTTTGTTAGACGTATTTCAATTTCCATGCATTTTCTACCTCAAAACATCAGGAAACATTGCATCATCAATGCAATTTGAGGGATTTCTGGTAAATGTAGAAAAAATGGTCACTGATTATTTTTAGGAAAACAAGCTGTGATCTATGGGCTACTGGTGGCCCACTATAAACTTTTTTATGGTATTCAGAACCTAGCCCATAGTCAATTTAACCAAATACTTAGGCCCCTTTTTATACTGTTTTTGTTTTGTTTGGGGACAGAGGAAAAAAATGAATGCTTGCCCCCCTACTTATGGGACCCATTTTAGCTGTTAATGTTCCTGGATCCTGTCTGCCTTTGAAGTGCAGTTTAGACATGTACCATATATTTCAGGGAATGCATGAAACTCTAGGGATATTTTTATGGAGGCTAGTCATTATTTTATTAAACACATTTTCACTGCTCCAGCTGACAACTATTTTAATTCCTCTTCTAAGGAAACATGCAAAATAATTTGGGATGCTGCTCATGAAAAACCGTAGTTCTATAGGCTACAGCAGAAGCCCCCAACCTTTTGAGTACCAGGGACTGGTTCCATGGAGAGAGGTTTTTCTGCGGACTGGAGGGGACGTGGTTTCATGTACTGCCTGCATCCTGCGGATGAGGCTTTGCTTGTTTGCACAGACCAGCTTCTGGCATGCTGTGGCCCAGTGCCGGTCCACAGACTGGGGGTTGGGGACCCCTGGGCTACAGTCATAGAGTCCCAAGATTAAAACCTATTCCATGCAAAATTAGGGTTTGTTTGCATTCCTATATTCTCTTACTTAATAGGCTGGCTCATTGGTTGGCTGGCTTAATCTGGGGCAAATTTAACTGCAGGTTGTTTATTGTGGCACTCTGGCTTGCTGTGGTCCATGAGTTTTTGCTATGGTCCATAAGATGCTTTGTGAAGAGACTGAATGGGGAGTTGAAATAAATTATTTCTCCCTTTCAGCTCTGTGAAACTGTGAGAAAATAATACCTTTGGGTGAGTCTTCTTCTCCACGGTGTCAGGGGGTTAGCTAAGCAGAGCCCAAGATCATCAATAGCAATGTTAGCAAGGTCACAGTAGAAAGAACAGTCAGAGCTGTTACAACTCTATTTAGTGCATTACTCAAAATTTAGGGCATGGTGAAACCTTTCAACACACAATCACCTTGAAAATCCTTTATTAGCAGAACTGAAGTTAAAGCAATTAAAAGTCTGCTTTTTTTGCCTTGGTGATATTCCAGTTCATTATTCAACTTCACTGTTCTACCGTATATTGTTGGTTTATTCAATACTTGAACTTGTCATAGGAAAGGGGGGAAAAAGGCAGGAACGAGAAATAAAGTTTATATTTACCTGGAGGTCAAAATCTCAAGGAGACAACAATCAATGCATCTTCTATAAAACATTGGCTTCTGCTGGTACCTTTCTTTACATAAAAAGCTTTGTTCTTATTTATGTAACATTTAAAATACAAGTGCCAAAAGTTACAGTGTGCCTTAGCTTGCTTTTATCCCGGTTATGAAAAGGAATTAACCCTCCTCTTGATAATACTCATTTCCAACATAATTGATATTTAAAGATAAAAGGAAAGATGTTGCTTATTATAACATAAGATTAGGTCACTCGTTATAAAGTATTAAACCATCATTTGGTACTGATCAAGGAATAAATATGTCAAAGAAGTCTGCTGCTAGGAACTAACCCTTAAACTGAGATTATAAAAATAAGATGTGAGAAGTTACCTATTGCAGGTATAGAAATGTCAAATGGAATTGTTATGTATTGGGCTTGTGGTATTACACCACATTGCTGGAGGAGCTAACGGCTCTCCAGCAACCCAGACAGGCCGTCTCCAGTCCTGCAATTGGTCAGCCCCAGGAGGCAAGTGTGGGTTCAAACCTATTGGCTGCCACCTAGGGGTTAGACTCTATATTGTGGCTGGTTGCTGCCCAAGCTTCAGTACAGTTCCAGCAAGAATGAAAGTATGAGTTATTCTGTACTCAGCTTTGTGTCATCATTCCTGCTCTCCAGAGCCCACAACTTAACAGGAATGATCATTTCTTTCTCTTTGTTCAGAGGAAGACCTTCATAAGTAAACTAACTATATGCAAATCTTTGGCCAACAAAATATCAGCAGCTCATATTATTTCACCAGATACAGTAGTTCATGTTGCTTCCATTTAAGGTAGACTTAATCCAATGAAGCTAGCAGGCTACCATCTGGTCCTGAATGGGTTAGCAAAAAAGACATTTGTTAAACACTGTCTACAAATATCCAGTAATGGGTACTATAATGTACCTTCTCGTTCAAAACCACATCTTTACATAGGGGCTTAGTCACCCTGGCAAGCAATCAACCCAAAAAGAAAGACCTTCTACTAAGATTTTTTCCCTCAGTAGTTTTCATTCATGCCATAGATGGTCTCAGCGGAATGATAGATGTCTTTCAACATCCCATGCTTTTGCTCTCCCAAAGGTTAATGGCAGTCTACTTGATGGAAAGAAAATTGTTCAAAGTGGTGCAGGAGATTTCTGTCAGTGCCAAGAAACATCCATTAAGATCAATGGGAGCCTCAAGGCTAAACCCCACCCATCATCCCTTTGAACATCAACTATCAGCACTTTCTATTCATCTATCTTCAAATGAAGGAGATAGTTAAAATAATACAGTCACACCTAGGTTGCTACATGTGGGTTTAAATGACTGAAGTATTTCAGAAAATCCCAGCCAAGCTTTTCTTTTCCTTGCCATGTAGAAAAGCTGCTAAGCAGTCTATATATTTCTTCTACAATTATGGCAACTAATTACCTTATTAGAAAACAAATGGTAGATAAATTATAATCCTGGAAAGAATCATTGTTCATCTATTATGCATGAATTACTAACTTCTATTAGGAGCTGGTGTGAAGCTGATAAATTGAGCAGAATAAATAGATATTAATTGTAACGTCACATGAAATGTAGTTGCTAATTTTAAAATATTAGTGCAACAGATTAGACTGAAAACCCATATTATTTTGACAACATGGGTGCAAAATTTCTGTTAGGCTAATTTATTGGCAGGGATCCCATTGTATTTTAAAATTTCGTAAGAATTATGGGTATAACTCCTACAGATAAAGGTTGGCCATTCAGCCTATTTCGGTCTATAAGGATTTGTTTGGTCCTTAATGGATTTTGTGAACAGATTATAAAAAAATTATTTGTCTATGATATCTAACCAGAATACTTTGCAAATTTATAGATACATTTCTTCAAGGACTATGTAATGGAATTGTATTGAGTTTTGTTCAAGTGCCCAAATAAAGCTATAAAGTCGTAGCTGAGCAAGGTCAATAAGCATTTACAGATTTTTCTAAGTCTTCTATTTCATTTTATTTGGAGAAAAAGCTTTCCTCAATATAACAAGACCTTTGCATTGTGAACATGGTAGCCTTTGACCCATGTCACCTCTCCCACATCCCATTAATCTGGAACATAGAGCTTAGAAGGGACAAAAGTCAGCAATGCATACTTAGATACTTCATTTTCTGATGGGTCCTTGGTGATCTCTGAGCTTGGTGGTTTTCTTGTAGACATTTCATTACTGTGATGGCTGCATCAGAGCCCAGTTCAGAGGAGGAGGAGGAGGAGTTGGAACTGGGAGCATCCAGCAGGGATTGCACGGCTCCCCTGGAATGCCCAGAGAATCCAGGGGCCAGGGATGATGAAGTCCTAGGCCCGTCTGGCATTGGGAGGGGTGGCCAACTGGGTGAAGAGCTGCCTGCAGGAGAGGATCAGCTGCAGAGGGCCAGTGGCAATGATAGGCTGCAGATGAGGAACAGCTGCCTCCCATGCCTGATACATGGGTGTGGAGCACAGAGTGGAGGGAGATGAGAGGAAGTCAGCGAGGTTGCTTGATAGAAAGCAGCCCTCCCCTTCTCACAAGGAATACCTGGGATGGGGTGATTTAGCTGGATGCTTGGGGAAAGTGTGTTTGTTGGGAACATTTGTTTCCTTTGATGTGCACCTTCCCAGCTTTTGTGAATGCTGCCTTGTGAATCTTGGATCTTGTTTCTTGGCTCTGAACTTCAGACTTTGTTTATGGACTTTGGACTTGGCTCTCTGACTTTGGGCTCTTTTTAATCCCATTTATATCAAGCCCTTCTCGGAAGACTCAGGGCGGCTTACAAGCTTAGCAGTAGCCTTCATTCTATGTATATGCCTGCTTATTAGGGCTTTTGGGCCTCCCCAAGCAGCATTATTACAAAGTCAGCTTATTGCCCCCAACAATCTGGGTCCTTATTTTACCTACCTCGGAAGGATGGAAGGCTGAGTCAACCTTGAGCCTGGTGGGACCATGCTTTGATTTTTTGAAATCCTGGACTTGTGTTACAGACTTGGTACTTGTGAATATTGTGACTTCCCTCTTTGCCTTATGAGTTGGCTAGGACTTAATTCATGAAATCAGGGAATTCAGACTGAGGAAAAACTGAGGCCTGGGGTGTAGCTTCACCAGCACCATTGATGGGTCATTTGGCACTGTGTTAAGTGTGCAATAAACAGACTTTACTTAACTTCTGCCTTGCTAGCATGACTTGGGTCAGAACAATTACCCAAACTTCATCAGTGCTCACTGATGATGTTATCTAGTTGGGTAATGAAAAAGTTTGCAAGAAAACAACCAAGCACAGAGAGCACCAAGAACAACCCTGTGCTCCAAGTATTCTCCTTTATTGGTTCTTCATTTTGTCTTTGTTGCATATGTTTCTTTTGTTCTCTTGCTTCTTTGATCACATATCTCTTGAGTGTGGTGCAATATGAGCAATATAACTTAGAAGATCTACCTCACATGTAGGATATCTTCTGTCTTATACAATCCATCCTGTTATCAATATCCATAAGAGTCAGAGATAATACCCTGATATCAATCTCTGCTCCCCCATATATATCTATGTCTGAAACTGTGGAACTATCTATTTCTGAGCTATGTAGACTAGTAAAAGGAACTGATCAGTGATTGATCTTTTATACCAAGAGAGCATGTTTATATCATGATAGGATGGCCAGGAATTTGACTCTGGTCAAATTCTGGATGGTAAACAGTTGAGATATTTTCTGATCGTACTGAGTTCAGAAGAGTCTTTTTTTTTTCTCCACCTGAACCAACCCAGTGATGCCCTCGCCATGATGTCCCATTGCCGGGAGGCGGTCCGGGTCTGGATGGGGAGAAACAGGCTTCGTCTCAATCCTGCCAAGACTGAGTGGCTGTGCATACCGGCATCTTGGGTCACCCAGACTATTCCATCTTTAACGATGGGGGGTGAGGTGTTACCCCCCGTTGATAGGGCTTGCAACCTGGGCGTCCTCCTTGATTCACGGCTCAATTTTGAAGACCACATAGGAGCCGTGACCAGGGGGGCTTTTGCCCAGGTTCACCTGGTGTGCCAGTTGCGACCCTATCTGGACCGAGATGCCCTACGCACAGTTACTCATGCACTCGTGACCTCCCGTTTAGACTACTGCAATGCTCTCTACATGGGGCTGCCCTTGAGGACCACTCGGAGGCTTCAACTGGTGCAGAATGCGGCTGCGCGAGTTGTGATGGGGGCTTCCCAATACTCCCATGTAACATCTCTACTCTGCGAGCTGCATTGGCTTCCGGTTGCCCTTCGGGTGAGATTCAAGGTGCTGGTGATGACCTATAAAGCCCTAAATGGCTTGGGTCCGGGTTATCTGAGGGAACACCTGCTGCCGGCATCAAGCTCCCTTCGTGCGCTCCCGCAGGGAGGGCCTTCTCAGGATACCGCCGGTTAAGGAATGCCAGCGAGTTATTCCCAGGGGAAGAGCATTCTCTGTGGGCGCGCCGGCCCTATGGAACCAACTCCCCATGGAACTTAGGACTGCCCCCGACCTTCGCTCATTCCGCAGGGACCTGAAAACCTGGCTCTTTCAGCTGTCTGGCCCAGGCTGAGGGGTTTTAATTTTTATTGGGTTTTAGTTTTAAATTTCGGGGACTTCATTTAATTAATTGTCTTAATCTGATTTTAATTTTTGTATGTTTGTTTTAATCCTCCCTGTACACCGCCCTGAGTCCTCCGGGAATAGGGCGGTATATAAATTTAATAAAATAAAATAAAATAAAATAAATAAATAAATAAAGGTGAAGAGAGTCTGTATTTATTTATTTATTTATTTATTTATTTGTTTGTTTGTTTATGCTTTCTAACAATTACTCTGTCAGTTACTTCCTGAGAAGATTATAATATAAATAGCTTGGCTTTGCTATTGTATATTAGGCAACTGCCTTAATGGGAGAAAAGTTTTAGCTGATGGTTGGAAGAAGACCAGAGATGGTGGCTGGAGAAGAATTATGAAGACTTGAAGCAGGATAGGTATATTATGGCCATTTGGTTATTAAACTACAATTACCAAACATCTACCACCATAGGATATGCCTGATATAGATTGTGAGAGTTCAGCAACCTTACTTTTAAGGTAAACAATGCCTCAGAGTCACTTGAAAAGCCCATACGTCGGAAACCTGACATTCCAATCTTGACAATTGTAAGATCTGTGGACTTCAATTCCCAGAATTCTAAGAATCAGTAATCTGGGACTTCAACTCCCAGAAAGCTGGCTGGGGAGTTCTGGGAATTGAAGTCCACAGGTCTTAAAGTTATCAAGGTTGCACACATCTGATTAGAGGGCTATATACTGTAGCTCCCTGCTTTAAAATCAGAGGCAATCTTGCTTGAAAAAACAGCTGATGCAGCTGACAGCTGAATAAAGCAGGATGATATGTTCTGAAGTAGGGTAGTACAACCCCTTTGCTTGAAGACATGGAGCATTTCAATAAGTAGGACTTGAAACACATAATTATCCTAGGAACTAAGAGCAGAAGGATATTTTTTTTAAAAGTTATATGGCTTGTGTCCCTGTTGGTGAGGGTTTGACTAGAGTTTTAAGGAAGTCTTGTCTGAGGCAAACATTACTGAGAAAGTATTTTGTTGAGGGGAAAAAAACCTCTCTCATGTATTGTACAAACTGCAACTCAGCAAATTTAAGCTGAGAACCATGCATTTAAGCAATCTTCTCCTTCCATTTGAAAAGCAACACATTATGCCATCATGTAAGTAATTTCCCTAATAAACATCTTAATTTGCTCATCTTATGAGCTTGTTGTTAAGTGCAGTATTAATCCTATATTTATGTCATAGAAAACTAACAAATAGTGTTTTTTGAAAGATACAGAGGTTAATTTTGGCCGCTGCAGTCCTCTGTGTTTTTGGGGGGCACAAAACATCTTTATGACATGTGACCATATCTCCGCAGACTTTCAGAAGGAAAGAAATTATTACGGTCCATTTTTCTTGTCTAGAAATGACAAACAAACAACTATAAAGCCAAAGATAAACTGGAAAGTTAAAAGAACCCTCTTGAGACTAGGTGAATAGAAAATTACCTTCTCTAGTAGGCATTTAACAAGAGTACCATAGAATCCTGTAAAAATCTTAATATGCCAAGGGTTTAATGGTTTATAATTAATGAAGTAGAAGAGTTTTATTTTTAAAAATGTGACAGAGAAGTTTGGTTGCCGCAATACAAAAAGGATATCGAGAGTCTAGAAAAAGTGCAGAGAAGAGCAACTAAAATTATTAGGAGACTGGAGACTAAAACACATAAAGAACAGTTGCAAGAACTGGGTATGTCCAGTCTAATAAAGAAATGGACCACAGGTAACATGAAAGCATCTTTTGATATCTAAGCAGCTGCCATAAAGAATAGAAGGATTCTATTTTCCAAATTACTTGAAAACCTCCTAGGTTTTCATATGGGTCAATATAAAGGGAGGAAAAAAATGGAATTGCTATAGGAGTATACTACAGGACACCCAACCAAGCAGAAGAAATAGATGAACTCTATGCAAATCAATTAAAACTTTGTGTAAGAAACACACCACAGTAGTAATGGGAACTTTAACTATCCAGATATCAATTGGGAGACAAGCTCTGTAGCAAGTGGGAGATCGAACAGATTCCAAACCAATTTAGCTGACAACTTTGTCATCCAAAAGGTAGAGGATGGAACAAGAGAAAAAGCTATACTGGGCCTAATTCTTACTAGCAGAGAAGAAGTGATAGATGGAGATGAAGTTGCTAGAACCTTGGGCAAGAGTGACCACGTCAGATTAGAATTCAATATAACGCATACACAAGCAATAGAATATAATCTAGAGCTGATTTTAACAAAGTCAGAGAGAGCCTAAGCAAAATTTCATGGATAAAAATCCTAAAGGGGAAAACAACTCAAGAAATATGGGAAACATTGAAAAATATGATCATAAAAGCCCAGCCCAACACAATACCACTGAACATGAAAAACAAGAAATCCAAGAAGAAACCAGCATGGTTTCACAAAGATCTCTCTGATAACTAAAAAACAAAAAAGATAAGTACAAAGAATGGACATAACCAAGGCAGAGTATCAGCAGATAGCCCGAATCTGCAAAGGTGAAATCTGGAAAGCAAAGGCTCAGAATGAATGAAGACTTGCAACTAAAGTCAAAGATAATAAAAAAGTTTCTTTCAACATATAAATAGCAAGAAAAAAGACAAGGAAACAGTCAGTCCACTTAAGAGAGAAGATAGCAAGGAAGTAATAGGCAGTAGAGAGAAAGCAGTGCTGCTTAACTCATTCTTTGCATCAGTTTTCATGCAAAAAGAAATTATAGTCCAACCTACCAAAAACATAACTGTAAAAGACAGACTAGAAATAAAAATTAAAATAAGCAAGAAAATGGTAAGAAAACACTTGTCTGACCTTGATGAATATAAATCACTGAGATCTACTAGATTACATCCTACTGAAGAAACCGGCAGATGTTATCTCAGAACCATTTTATCATATCTTTTAAAAATCCTGGAGCACCAGGGAACTACCAGATGATTGGGGGAAAAACTGATGTAGTTCCCATCTTCAAAAAGGGGAAGGAAAAAAAAAACAGATCCAGGAAACTACAGACCAATCAGCCTAACATCAATATCTGGGAAAATATTGGAAAAAATAATCAAAAAACACATCTGTGAACATCTAGAAACAAAGTTGTAACTAGTGGAACAGCTTGCCTTCAGAAGTTGTGGGTGCTTCATCACTGGAAGTTTTTAAGAAAAGATTGGACAGCCACTTATCCTTAAGACTATAGGATCTCCTGCTTGAGCAAGGGGTTGGACTAGAACAGGGCTTTTCAACCTTTTCACAGATTGTACCACTTTTAGGACATGACAATATTCAAGTACCGCCAGTGCTTAGCAAGGTGTCAAAAACGTGATGACCAAAAAAAAAGGGGGAAAGTACCGGTTTTAATTTCTTCAGTGGCAGTTCCTTTGCTGAATCACTTTCCCTTTGCACTGATGAATGCATGATGAATGTATCCATATTTATTAATATGCACCACTACCTTGGTGGTCAGGTGGCTAGTCTGCCCTTCTTCCTCTCTCCCTCTCCTCTCTCTCTCTTTTTCACTACCTGGTGGGCTCTCATTTCACAGCCTCTGCTCCTTTGTTGATCCCTCTGCTTGTCTCATAGAAGCCTCTCCTCTTTTCCCTCTCTCTCTGTCCCCTTCTCTTTCCCTGTTGTCTTTTTTTCTCTCCCTATCCCACCAAAACTTCCTCCTTTTATATCCTCACCTCTCTTCCCCCTCCTCTCCTTTTCTCTACTGGGTGCACCACTATCTGGGGCTCAGGGAGAGCTCCAGCATTGGTCGCTACCCCAGTCTCACTTCCCAATGGGGTCATCCACTCCCCGGCTGGCCATTGCACAAAGTGCTGATCAGCTGGAGCCACACACTCTGATCTTGGGGCCTCTACCAATCCTGGCAGCCCTACAGCTCCAGCTGACTCTCTTACCCCAAAGGCCTGAGTGGTGCTGCTATCACTTCAGCTCATCTCCCCCCCAACTACACTTGTCTAGGTTGCGTACCATCTGCCAGATTCTAAAGTACCACCAGAGGTACGCATACCACTGGTTGAAAAGCCCTGGATTAGAAGACCTCCATGGTCCCTTCCAGCTCTATTATTCTATTCTATAGATGCAAATTTAACAGTTCAAGGGGAATATACAATATACAATAACTTTTTTTTCCAGCAAGCTTTACTCCTTCACAATGTTCTGGAGAATTCTGGCCAATTACATCTTTTTTATCAAGTAATTTAGCATCTACACAAAATGATGATTGTAGATAGGCCCTATCCTGTAGAATGAGAGAGTATTAATTGACCACTGTCAACATATTGTGCCACCAAATTTCAAGTAAGGATTGATTATCTGTGTTAGATAACTACATGCCTTATTGTAAAATTAATATTTTTCTGACTTTTACCACATTATTAGCTTTGAAGCTACCACGAAGACTTTTCTTGTCTAATTGCTAAAATAGTTAAGAGGATAGGAACTGCTTTCTGCAAGGGATTTTGTCTACAAATTTCTCAAGGTGGTATCCTTGCTATCTTTCTCTGCTCATCTCTGTTCCTGATTTCTAACCTTCTCTGCAATGCCATTTGGTCTCCACCAATCATTCTACAATGTCATCCCAGTAATGAGATAATTCCTCATCTTGACTGCTGTTACATCATGTTTCCTCTGTGAAAACACACTTCATAATTGTTCCAAGTATTCCAATTGTAGCTTAATGCTCATCTGCTGTGATAATGTACCATTCACTTTCTATCTTTCCATTCTGCAGAAGCTTCAGGTCTTCCAAGCTATTTCTTTTCATTTGTACCATTTCTCTTTATTTTTAACAAGAATGCAGCATATGTCCCACTGCATCCTGTTTCCTGGCAAATGATATTTGACTGTCTTACTCATCTTTCTCTACATTTTATCTTCTTTAGGCTATCTTTCGCTTTCTAGAAAGTTTATTTAATGAATGTGATGTTTTTTTCTCAAAGTCCTTTGCAACATATTTTAATTCCATAAAACCTACCATTGAATATGCCCAACTATTTCAAACATTAATGAGACAACTCAAAATTATGTTGCTATATTGTTAACTATCAAGCTCACAAACATTTAGTAGTGTATCTGCAAGATATACATGAGACATGTGGCATGGAGACTGTGGTGATAGATCCCATCAACCTAAACTTGTTGTAATCAAGTTGAAAGGGGTAGAATTGTCAAGTAAATGCCACTTGGCCCCTTTATATATTGACAGATGTATCTAAGACCTTTCTTATAAAGACTCAATATTGCAGGTATGAAGATAGAATAATAATTCAATTAATGTTCTATTAATATCATTAATAGGAATATCCTTGTTGTTGTTCAGTTGCTAAGTCATGCCCGGCTCCTCAGGACCCCATGGTCCACAGCACACCTGGTCTTCTTGTCCTCCACTGTCTCTTGGAGTTCACCCAAACCCAGGCTCACCACATTGATGACCCTATCTAACCATCTCATCCTCAGTAAAGGAGAATATTTGTAGCTCAGGGTTGAACAAATCCCACTCCCTTCTAGCACTGATGATGTTACCTAGTTGGGTAATGAAATATCTGCAAGAAAACCAAGCTCAAAGAGCACCAAAAGGACCCCTCTGCTATCACTTTCTCCTTTTGCCTTGAATCTTTTCCAACACCAGGGTCTTTTCCAACGAGTCTTCTCATTTGGTGGCCAAAGTATTTGAATTTCAGCTTCAAGAATATCCTTGTGCATATCCATCTAGTACTCCAATATTTTTAATTACAAAAGTTTCTATTCTGACTGAAATGATTTTTTTTCCTATATAGAGTCCCCAAATTGTTTTTTTTCTTTGCAAAGAGAAAAAAGTCCTGGATTGGGTTGCTAGAGCCCCATTTGCGTTGATTCACTTTCATTCTCTTCAACATAGTGCTTTTCTTCAAATCATAAGCTATGCCAAAGGAAACTCTCTTTTCACAATGGGACATATCAGATTTGCCAAATGACACACTACTGTTGCATTAGTGAGATAAAAGGCTTTTATCTTGCTTAGAGACATGTGTGCTATAGTCATTTCAATAGATGAAATGTCAAACTATTTGGGGAGATCATTTCTGACATAAAGACAAGTAATTGCCTAAGACACACAGAATATGGAACTTACTAATCAGAAATTGTTTTCACATAGGTATTTGGTAGGGAGAGAGGGGGATGTTCTGTAATAAATAAAACAATGGCTATTTTTTTCTAAAATAGCATGTAATTAGAAACTTCCTGCTTCTTTGTGTCATCCTCATGAATTTAGTTTTATTAGCATGCATTGCATCTGTCATTGTGGCTATCTGCTTTTTATGAGAAACTCTGAAGGCATTAAAAGGGCATGTACTTCATATAAGGGCATTATTTCCTAGCATGCTCCTCTGAAATATGGACGTTCTAATCCTACTTCTGTTTTGAAGCTGACTGCCTGACTTTCTACTAACAATTTTAACTATTTTGTAAATATTTCAAAGGTTGATTGAGGAAGAATGATGATGATGTCTTCAAGGGAATTGAAGAAGAAGCTCTGTGCATTTGGCAATTGTCTAAATTAGGGGTACCTAACCTTAGTAACTTTAAGACCTGTGGACCTCAACTCCCAGAATTCCCCAGCCCACCATGCTGGCTGGGGAATTCTGGGAGTTGAAGACCACAGGTCTTAAAGTTGCCAAGGTTGGGCACCCCTGGTCTAAATCTTAGCAGGCAGAAACCTGATGTCCCAGGTTGCAGTGCTATGCTACCTTACAAGGGGAGCCCATAACTCAGTGTTGCAATACTGAATTCTCTCATTCAACATTGCATCATTCAGCTATGTCTTTTTCCAATATTCTACACCATCACTTTTCTCAGCTTCCAACCCAACAAATGAAACAACACTGTCTGTCTGGATCTTTTCCTTTTCTTCTATCCCCTTAATTTCTTCTCTAAAAGTTCCTTTATATCCTTTTTTAAAAAAGAATGGTAACCTCACCTTTGTATTCATAGCTGATGTCTTTTGGTCTAAATAGAATATGTACTTTATTAGGTTATACAATAATGGATGCTTCTAGAAATAAAATGTATGCATGCCCCAAAAAGACGTTCTAATATGGGAAGGAAATTGCTAGTTGTATATATAGCCATATTATTAGTTCATAGTTCATCATCATTCTTTAGAGCAATCTCACCCCAAGGAGACCCAGATGACAAGTTTGCCTTGGGACCCAGGCAGGTGTACATAGGCTACCAATGCACCCATATTTAAATGCAGGCACACTAAGGACTTGCACCCACTCACCTTACACATTAATTGATTGAGATAAAGAGAAATCTTCAGTTAATTGAGATAAAGAAAAATCCTGGGATCAGAAATGAACCCAAGGGAAAGACAATGAGAGGGAGGATGTATTAATAGAAGTTTAATAAAGCATCCATCCCATCCCTCCACCCCCTGTCCAATCTGGCATAATGTGTTTTGTGATAGTGATGATGGTGATGATGATGATGATGATAATGATAATGACTGATGATGGTGATGATGGCATTGATGATAACTGCAACAATGATGATGGTGACAGAAAGAAGCAGTTGCAACAAGTGTGCAATCACTTTCCTTCCAGTCCTAGACAAACAGTGCTATCATGACATGACTATTGAAAAAGAAAGAAAGAAAGAAAGAAAGAAAGAAAGAAAGAAAGAAAGAAAGAAAGAAAGAAAGAAAGAAAGAAAGAGACAGAGAGGAAGGAAGGAAGGAAGGAAGGAAGGAAGGAAGGAAGGAAGGAAGGAAGGAAGGAAGGAAGGAAGGAAGGAAGGAAGGAAGATTGCCAAACTAAATATTTAATTATCTCAATTTCCAGGTATGACTGGCAAATACTAAAATCATTCATTCATTCATTCATTCATACATACATACATACATACAATACATACATGCATACATTTTACTTTACATTCCATTTTTCTACTCTTATGATACTCCTTTATTTATCTTTTCCATGATTATCTTAGGAAGACTGGATTTGTGATCATTTTTCAGATGTATTTATATTAGGAATTATGTAAATTGGGAATAGATAACATAATTCCCATTATCATAAGCAAGCTTAATTGTTTTTTTTTTCCTGAATCATTGTTATTGAAATTACACAAAATGGCTCCTGTAAATTCAAACACTACAAAACAGATGGCAGCTAATGGTTAGGTATGGTCAGTGCTTTTCCTGTAGTAATAATAATAATAATAATAATAATAATAATAATAATAATAATAATAATAATAATAATAATAATAATAATAATAATAATAATAATAATAATAATACGGTGCTGGAACTCACACACATCATACAACCCGCCTTGCCTACCCTACAAGGTTCCATCCAAAAAAGGTGCCGAAACTCCGTTCTGGGCGTTCTATAACAAAAAAAGCCTTGTGTATGGTGAACTTATGCTCTCCACATTATATTCCCCTTAGTAGCCATGATGACAGTAAGGGTGCTGGGAGTTGTAGTGCAGCAGTGGCTGGAGGTTTCTAGGCATTAATTTACCATGTTTTTTTTAAACCTTAATTATTCAGAATCAGAATACAGCTGGAAGTGGCCTTGGAGGTCTTCTAGTCCAGCCCACTGCTCAAGCAGGAGACCCTATATCATTTCAGACAAGTGGCCGTCCAGTCTCTTCTTAAAAACCTTTAGTGATGAAGCACCCACAACTTCTGAAGGCAAGTTGTTCTACTAGTTAATTACTTTCACTGTTAGAAAGTTTCTCCTTAATTCCTTAATTGCTTCTGTCCTTGATTAATTTTTATCCATTGTTTCTTGTCTTGCCTTTTGGTGCTTTGGAAAATAAATTGACCTCTCCTTGTGGCAGCCTCTCAAATACTGGAATATTGCTGTCATGTCCCCACTAGTCATTTTCTCTATTTGGCCATTGCCACATCCGTCTTCAGTACAGAGTGTGGTGAAAGTTTATGATTCAGTAATTTATGTCAACCTAGAAAATAGGTTTATTCACTAATTAACTTAAGAGTAGAGTGTAAATATGGTAACATTGACCATAATCCTTTATGAAGTATCATAATAATGTCTGAACAATTGTACTTAAACCAAGACCAAAATTGTAATAGTTTGTGGCTTTTTGACAACTCAACAAAATGCTTTCAGTATCTGTACAATGTATATTTTTTGGAAAAGTCCCGACCAACTTAATTACCTCCACAGTAGTTTCCATGACATTTAGCAATGTTGCTTTTAAGATAAGAACTCCAGTCCCTTAAAATCCTGTAGCAGCTCTTCATATTTAAAATGAGGATCAATTAAAATGCAACCTTCCAAGTTTTATAATGAGCAAAGACAATTGCACCCATGGTAGGATCAATTACTTCACACCATCCAGGATTATTTGGGGCGTTATATATAGTCTCCCCTTCATGGATTACTGCCTTGTCGTGGCGAAGGGGCTTGCATAATTCAATGAAGCTATGAGATATGCCGTGCAGGGCCACCCAAGATGGACAGGTCATAGCAGAGAGTTCTGACAAAACGTGATCCACTGGAGAAGGAAATGGCAAACCACTCCAGTATCTTTGCCATGAAAACCCTATGGACAGTACCAAAAGGCAAAATGATATGACGCTGGAAGATGAGCCCCTCAGGTTGGAAGGCGTCCAATATGCTACTGGGGAAGAGCAGAGGGCTAGTACTAGTAGCGCCAGAAAGAATGAAGCGACTGGGCCAAAGCTGAAAGGACGCTCAGCTGTGGATATGTCTGGTGGTGAAAGGAAAGTCCGATGCTGTAAAGATTTTTTTCTCCATAGGAACCTGGAATGTAAGATCCATGAATCAAGGAAAGCTGGACGTGGTCAAACAAGAGATGACAAGACTAAACATCAACATCTTAGGTATCAGCGAACTAAAATGGACAGGAATGGGTGAATTTAATTCAGATGACCATCAGGTATACTACTGCGGGCAAGAATCCCTCAGAAGAAATGGAGTAGCCTTCATAGTCAATAAAAAAAATAGGAAAAGCAATACTGGGATACAATCCTCAAAATGACAGAATGATCTCAGTTCGAATCCAAGGCAAACCATTCAATATCACAGTAGTCCAAGTCTATGCCCCAACCACTGGTGTTGAAGAGGATGAAATTGACCGGTTCTATGAAGCCCTACAGCACCTTATAGAACTAACACCCAGAAATGATGTCCTTATCATCATGGGGGATTGGAATGCTAAAGTAGGAAGCCAAAAGATAACTGGAATAACAGGCAAGTTTGGCCTTGGAGTACAAAATGAAGCAGGGCACAGGCTGATAGAATTTTGTCAAGAGAATACGATGGTCATAGCAAACACTCTTTTCCAACAACCCAAGAGACGGCTTTACACATGGACATCACCAGACGGTCAACATAGAAATCAGATTGACTATATGCTCTGCAGCCAAAGATGGAGAAGCTCTATACAGTCAGTAAAAACAAGACCAGGAGCTGACTGTGGCTCAGACCATGAGCTTCTTGTTGCAAAGTTTAGGCTTAAATTAAAGAAAGTAGGGAAAAGCGCTAGGCCAGTCAGGTATGAATTAAATCATATCCCTGTTGAATATACAGTAGAGGTGACAAATAGATTTAAGGAATTAGATCTGATAGACA
Organism: Vipera berus; assembly: GCF_964194415.1. Taxonomy (NCBI): domain Eukaryota; kingdom Metazoa; phylum Chordata; class Lepidosauria; order Squamata; family Viperidae; genus Vipera; species Vipera berus. The sequence continues at coordinate 69,500,304 of NC_138203.1, forward strand.
GAGTGCCTGAAGAACTATGGACAGAGGTTCGCAACATTGTACAACAGGTAGCAACCAAAACCATCCCAAATAAAAAGAAATGCAAGAAAGCAAAATGGCTGTCTGAGGAAGCTTTGCAAATAGCTGAGGAAAGGAGGGAAGCGAAAGGCAAGGGAGAAAAACATAGATATGCCCAATTAAATGCAGAATTCCAAAGAATAGCTAGAAGAGATAAGAATGCCTTCTTAAATGAACAATGCAAAGAAATAGAAGAAAACAATAGAATAGGGAGGACCAGAGATCTTTTCAAGAAAATTGGAGAGATGAAAGGAACGTTTCATGCAAAAATGGGCATGATAAAGGACCAAAACGGCAGGGACCTAACAGAGGCAGAAGAGATTAAGAAGAGGTGGCAAAATTACACAGAAGAACTATACAAGAATGAGCTTAATGTCCATGATAATCACAATGAGGTGGTCACTGACCTTGAGCCAGACATCCTAGAATGTGAAGTGAAGTGGGCCTTAGAAAAGCTGAGCAACAACAAAGCTAGTGGAGGTGACAGTATTCCAGCTGAGCTTTTTAAAATCTTAAAAGACGATGCAGTAAAAGTGCTACACACAATTTGCCAGCAAATTTGGAAAACTCAACAGTGGCCACAGGATTGGAAAAGATCAGTTTACATTCCAATTCCAAAGAAAGGCAGTGCCAAAGAATGTTCAAACTATCGCACCATTGCACTCATTTCTCATGCTAGTAAAGTTATGCTTAAAATTCTACAAGCTAGACTCCAGCAGTATGTGGATCGAGAACTACCAGACGTACAGGCAGGATTTCGAAGAGGCAGAGGAACTAGAGATCAAATTGCTAACATACGCTGGATCATGGAGAAAGCTAGAGAGTTCCAGAAAAACATCTACTTCTGCTTCATTGACTATGCTAAAGCCTTTGATTGTGTGGATCATAACAAACTCTGGCAAGTCCTTAAAGAGATGGGCATACCAGACCATCTTATTTGTCTCTTGAGAAATCTATATGTGGGCCAAGAAGCAACAGTGAGAACTGGACACGGAACCACTGATTGGTTCAAAATTGGGAAAGGAGTCCGGCAAGGCTGTATACTGTCGCCTTGCCTATTTAACTTATATGCAGACCACATCATGAGAAAGGCAGGGCTAGATGAATCAAAAGTTGGAATTAAGATTGCCGGAAGAAACATCAACAACCTAAGATATGCAGACGATACCACTCTAATGGCAGAAAGTGAAGAAGAACTAAAGAGCCTCTTGTTGCGGGTGAAGAAGGAGAGTGCAAAACTTGGGTTGAAACTAAACATTAAGAAAACCAAGATCATGGCATCTGGCCCTCTCAATTCCTGGCAAATAGATGGGGAAGAAATGGAGGTAGTGACAGATTTTATTTTCCTGGGCTCCAAGATCACTGCAGATGGGGACTGTAGCCAAGAAATTAAAAGACGCTTGCTCCTTGGGAGGAAAGCCATGGGAAATCTAGACAGCACACTAAAAAGCAGAGACATCACCCTGTCAACAAAAGTGCGTATAGTCAAGGCTATGGTCTTCCCAGTTGCAATGTATGGCAGTGAAAGCTGGACCATAAGAAAGGCTGAGCGCCAAAGAATTGAAGCCTTTGAACTATGGTGCTTGAGAAGACTCCTGCGAGTTCCTTGGACTGCAAGGCGATCAAACCGGTCAGTCCTAGAGGAGATCAACCCTGACTGCTCTTTAGAAGGCCAGATCCTGAAGCTAAAACTCAAATACTTTGGCCACCTAATGAGAAGGAAGGACTCACTGGAGAAGAGCCTAATGCTGGGAAAGATTGAGGGCAATAGAAGAAGGGGACGACAGAGAATGAGGTGGCTGGATGGAGTCATTGAAGCAGTAGGCGTGAGCTTAGATGGACTCCAGAAGATGGTAGAGGACAGGAAGGCCTGGAGGAACATTGTCCATAGGGTCGCGATGGGTCGGACACGACTTCGCAACTAACAACAACAACAACAACATATAGTCTAAGATTAAGTTTCCCTCCATGCTGAACGTATTATTGATTGAATCAATTATCCCATTGAATGACACAAACCTAGCTTTCATCAAGAAAGTATCAAAAGATCATTTAATAAGGAAAGTATAGATTCATAAGTGGATCTCTGGTTGATATATAAATCTCTGCCTACACATACATACATACATACATACATACATACATACATTTTGTTGTTGTTAGTTGCGAAGTCGTGTCCGACCCATCGCGACCCTATGGACAATGTTCCTCCAGGCCTTCCTGTCCTCTACCATCTTCTGGAGTCCATCTAAATTTGCTGGCAAATTGTGTGTAGCACTTTTACTGCATCGTCTTTTAAGATTTTAAAAAGCTCAGCTGGAATACTGTCACCTCCACTAGCTTTGTTGTTGCTCAGCTTTTCTAAGGCCCACTTCACTTCACATTCTAAGATGTCTGGCTCGAGGTCAGTGACCACCTCATTGTGATTATCAGGGACGTTAAGCTCATTCTTGTATAGTTCTTCTGTGTAATTTTGCCACCTCTTCTTAATCTCTTCTGCCTCTGTTAGGTCCCTGCCGTTTTGGTCCTTTATCATGCCCATTTTTGCATGAAACGTTCCTTTCATCTCTCCAATTTTCTTGAAAAGATCTCTGGTCCTTCCTATTCTATTGCTTTCTTCTATTTCTTTACATTGTTCATTTAAGAAGGCATTCTTATCTCTTCTAGCTATTCTTTGGAATTCTGCATTTAATTGGGCATATCTTTCTTTTTCTCCCTTGCCTTTCGCTTCCCTCCTTTCCTCAGCTATTTGCAAAGCTTCCTCAGACAGCCATTTTGCTTTCTTGCATTTCTTTTTATTTGGGATGGTTTTGGTTGCTACCTGTTGTACAATGTTGCGAACCTCTGTCCATAGTTCTTCAGGCACTCTGTCTATCAGATCTAATTCCTTAAATCTATTTGTCACCTCTACTGTATATTCAACAGGGATATGATTTAATTCATACCTGACTGGCCTAGCGCTTTTCCCTACTTTCTTTAATTTAAGCCTAAACTTTGCAACAAGAAGCTCATGGTCTGAGCCACAGTCAGCTCCTGGTCTTGTTTTTACTGACTGTATAGAGCTTCTCCATCTTTGGCTGCAGAGCATATAGTCAATCTGATTTCTGTGTTGACCGTCTGGTGATGTCCATGTGTAAAGCCGTCTCTTGGGTTGTTGGAAAAGAGTGTTTGCTATGACCATCGTATTCTCTTGACAAAATTCTATCAGCCTGTGCCCTGCTTCATTTTGTACTCCAAGGCCAAACTTGCCTGTTATTCCAGTTATCTTTTGGCTTCCTACTTTAGCATTCCAATCCCCCATGATGATAAGGACATCATTTCTGGGTGTTAGTTCTATAAGGTGCTGTAGGGCTTCATAAAACTGGTCAATTTCATCCTCTTCAGCACCAGTGGTTGGGGCATAGACTTGGACTACTGTGATATTGAATGGTTTGCCTTGGATTCGAACTGAGATCATTCTGTCATTTTGAGGATTGTATCCCAGTATTGCTTTTCCTATTTTTTTATTGACTATGAAGGCTACTCCATTTCTTCTGAGGGATTCTTGCCCGCAGTAGTATACCTGATGGTCATCTGAATTAAATTCACCCATTCCTGTCCATTTTAGTTCGCTGATACCTAAGATGTCAATGTTTAGTCTTGTCATCTCTTGTTTGACCACGTCCAGCTTTCCTTGATTCATGGATCTTACATTCCAGGTTCCTATGGAGAAAAAATCTTTACAGCATCGGGCTTTCCTTTCACCACCAGACATATCCACAGCTGAGCGTCCTTTCGGCTTTGGCCCAGTCGCTTCATTCTTTCTGGCGCTACTAGTACTAGCCCTCTGCTCTTCCCCAGTAGCATATTGGACGCCTTCCGACCTGAGGGGCTCATCTTCCAGTGTCATATCGTTTTGCCTTTTGGTACTGTCCATAGGGTTTTCATGGCAAAGATACTGGAGTGGTTTGCCATTTCCTTCTCCAGTGGATCACGTTTTGTCAGAACTCTCTGCTATGACCTTTCCGTCTTGGGTGGCCCTGCACGGCATAGCTCATAGCTTCATTGAATTACACAAGCCCCTTCGCCACGACAAGGCAGTAATCCATGAAGGGGACATACATACATACATACATACATATATGTGTGTTTGTGTGTGTGAAACTCGCAATGTTACATGACATGTCTTGACATATCGTGACTTTTTTTGCCATTGCCAGCAATGGGGTGGGTGCGGTTTTCCTATGATGCATCCAGCCAGCAGTTTGACACCACGGCTCTAATGTGTACTCAAAGTAATATTTCATTCATGTGCCACATCAAGTGGTAAATTCGCAACTGACAGTCCAAAGGAGCACACAAAGCTATTGGGAATGGTGGAGCCTGGTCAAAGAAGCTAGAATTCCACTGGTCAGCAAGAAGAGAGGAAGCAGGAGAGAGAATTCATTAATCTCCAATCTTGAGCAACCATGTAGGGTGATTTGGTCATCTGTATTTAAGGCTCTGCAAATGCATGCTTAGAATTGGAATGGAAATAGGAGATGCACATCATTTCCCCATTTGCCCACATACCTCTGCCATAGTTTTCAGAATAGTACAGATTCAGATAAGATGCAGGCCAACTCCTGTGGAAAGAATGGCAAATATTACAGAAAAGGAAGATGCTAAATAAGTATTGATGTTTATCTACAAAGGTGTAATCTCTCTCTTTTTTCTCCCTCCCCTCCTTTTTGATAATATCCATGTTTTATCTTCTATTTTTGTGCACTGCCATAGGTTCTATTCCAAATCTTACAATTATTTCTATGATCTGAACTTCTCAGAGCTGCTTGCATAGCATATCCTGGTTGGTCAAAGTCACTTAGATGACATGTGGTTGGGTCTACACAATAGTAAATAATAAAGCTATAACTTAGCTTTTGTAATTTGTTCTCTACCCTGTTGTTCTATCTTAGTTATCAGAGCTGACTTCTGCTGGGTTCTGTGACTGGGACCTACCATCCTCTAGTCTTGTTGGTAGGTATTGCCGCTGTCCTTCTAGGGCTTTGAGGAGCTCTTCTTTAGCCAAATGTGCCACCATTGCTTCTGTCCTCTCAGCACTTGTGTCTCTCACAACCAGGCCTTTTCTTCATGGGATTCTTTAGTATCTCCATCTCCCTCTTCATTCATTAACACACAGACTTCTTCGTCTCCAATGCCACCTTGTCTTTTTCATCAAATCCACATAATATCATACTATTCAAGTGGTCATCTACTTCCCTTACTGGGAGGGCCCTTGAAAATGTTTGCTTGTTTATTAGTTTATTGCCATAGATCTCATCCAAAAATTGCTTCTTGATGGGGTCTTATAGTTGTTAGAGGAATATCCTGCCTGGAATGTTGGGCAGTATTACAGAGGGTGGTGAGCACAGCACAAGACATTGTGGGCTGTCCCCTGACATCACTGGATGACATCTCCAGGGCTTGCTGCCTTGGAAGAGTGAGGAAAATTCTCAGGGACGACTCACACCCTGGTCGGTATCTCTTTACTCTCCTACCATTAGGTAGGAGATATAGGAGTATAGCCAGCCATACCAACAGGCTGAAGAACAGCTTTTATCCATGGGCTGTTAGGCTCTTGAACGGGAAATAATTTTATAATTTTATGTATGACTGACTTGTGAGGCTGGTGTGTTGTGCAATTAGCTCACATGGTGTAACAAAATGGAGGGTTTGTTGTCACTGTGAGGGGGGGGGCATGAAGGGAGGCTCAGCCCATCTCAATGTATACATGGTGGTACTTTGACAATAAAGGTTCATTCCTTCATTCATGCTCTGGAGTTCCAAGCCAGAAAGTCAAGGAGCCACACAGATTAAGCCACCAAGTTCAAATTTCTCCTCAGTGTAGGAATTCAAATTAAACTATCCACCAAATATTTCCAGGTTGGGAAAACTGGATCAAAGATAATGTAGGTATATGCATGCTTTGAATGAATGCTTGATGAAGATGTTTCTCTTTAGGTGCCTCAGAAAACAAAACAAGAACTTAACTTTTACTTCTAAGGAACATGAGCAACCCCCTCCCCCTTTTCTAGAGGTTGTAAAAAGAGCCCCCTTGACACTTTTAACCAAAGCATCAAGGCAGAGGGTGTATCTGTGCAACACAAAACATTTGCCAAAGCAGAACATACCTACTCTTCCTCATAGCTATGAATATTTTTATTTTTTTAAAAAAATGCATAGTTCCTTTTGAACTACAGAATGAGATATCTTCAGTTCCAGCCCTGGGTGAAACTGTTGCAGTTATGATCAACACCCTTTACAAATTGTTATGAATTATTATAATTTTGAACTTTGAAAAAAATGTCTTAATTTTTTCTTCTCTCCTAATCTTGCTCTGAAATTTTCTTTAAAAATAAAAAACAGAATATATACATTATTAAAAGAGATCAACATTTGTTAATAAGGACATCATTTAACAAAGAAATCTTAGCCTATAAATACTGTAAATTTCCTCAGCCAAAGGGGCATCTAATGTCCTTACTTCTTGCAACTCGAGGACATTTATGTATAAAACTAAAACAATTGTTAAGAAACAATGATTACAAAAGCAACCCAGGTTCACTATCTGTTCCCATACCATTTCAGAATAGGAAAGTTTTTACTGCTTTGCCAAATGCAAGGAAGACTGGAGTCCCCTTACCTTCAGAGACAATGTATAGCAAGACAGTGAAGAGAACAGATCTTTGGTTATTTTCTATTTTCTATTATCCTTACCTGATACAGGAGAAACTGGTGACAATAGCTCATCATTACTTATAAACACTAGTAATGCACTTTTTGTGGGTCCACTTTTAAAGACTATCTGGAAATTATAAATAGTCCAGAATGCAGCAATTTGTGACTTAAATAGCTCCTGATATTAGGTCCATATTATACCTACAGTCAGTGCTTTTTTTGTAAAAGAAAAAGGTGCCGGAACTCACACATGTCATACAACCCGCCTTGCCTACTCTACAAGGTTCCATCCAAAAAAGGTGCTGGAACTCCGTTCTGAGCGTTCTATGAGAAAAAAAGCCCTGCCTACAGTATATTGCAGGTCCTGATTCAGTTCCAGGTAGATTTAAAATGTTTGCATTAGGATGATTTGGCCAACTGGAGCTAAAGAAGTTCATGTGGGACACAGCTCCTTGTATGACTTTTCCAGGATATTAGAGAGCCATTTTGGTCTAGAGCAGGGGTAGGCAACCTCGGCTCTTTTATGACTCATGGACTTCAACTCCCAGAATTCCTGAGTCAGCTATGCTGACTCAGGAATTCTGGGAGTTGAAATCCATGAGTCATAAAAGAGCCGAGGTTGCCTACCCCTGGTCTAGAGATTAAGGCACCAGGCTAGAAAACAGGAGGCCATGAGTTCAAGTTCTCCTTTAGCCATGAAAGCCAGCTGAATGACTTTGGCCCAATCACATTCTTTTAGCCCAGCTCAACCCACTGGGTTGGTGTTGGGAGGAAAAAGAGGAGGAAAAAGAGGAGTGCTGGATATGTTCTCTGTTGAGTTATTTGTAAAAAAAATAATAAAGGTGGTATATGAATAAATAGAAAATAAATAAATAAAATTGGCATAGCCCAAACTGGAAGATGCTGCTTCTCTTTTGCAGCGCCAATACTAGGAAATGAAGTCATCCTGAGATTAGATCAGCCCTCTTCCTGGTAGCTTTTAAAGAAGTTAAAAGAATTTAAGAAGTCAAAAACACATCTTGTTTTCAGGAGCCTTTCAGTAACACCACCTGTGCCTTTTATTATTTATTATTTTTCTCTCCTGACTCGTTTTGTGTCTCCTATTAGTTTTAATATAAATTTTGATTTATTTTAGATGCTTAAGGGCCTTACATTCATTTTTCCTTCCTCTTTCTTCTTCTTCCCTCTTCCCCTTTCTTTTCTTCATCCAATGTAAGTCTTCCTGCTAAATCTACTGGTAGGTTGCCAGGGAGCTCAGCAGAAGGGCGACATTCAGGTTTGGCAAGACCCAGTTGTGGAATTTGGTCCATTTGACTGTCAATCAACTCCATCCTTTTTCAGTTTCCATAAACAAAGCAAAGAAAACAAAGAAGACATGGGGAAACAGGTGAGTTTTCTCCAGCTTTCGTGGCAAAGGAGTGGACTTTCTAGGGATGATACAAAGGACTTTTGAAAATGCTGACAATGGCAGGAGAACAAAGGTGCAACAGTAAAATAAGCTGCAACCTACATTTCTGCAAGATTTTACTCACAGTATGTTTTTCTAAGCAAGGTAATACACAATTTCACTCTCAATGTACAGGTTTAAATAGAAATGAATGTGAAATGAAGCTTAATATATTTAAGAAAATGAAAGTAATTGAAACTGTTTTGGTTAATGAGAATAGAAAAGGAAATATTTCCGTTCTTCAACCAGGAGCTCCTTCTTGTACCACATTCATACCTGCTATTTCATTTTCTATAGTATTATTCAAAGCACTCTTAAGTGCCCTTTCCCAAGCTTAATTGTTTAATAGGCTGAGTCATTCCTTTCAAAAGATAATCTGTTAGAAAATACAACTGTTGTTTATCATTCAATTAGCCTTCAAATTAGACCTTGAGTGACAATATATTTAATTCCATGACAGGTTAAATACATGCACATTATAACAGGAAAATGGAACAGGATCTTGAGACAGCTCAGCAAACAAACAATTGTGAAGTCTTTCTTTCTTTCTTTCTTTCTTTCTTTCTTTCTTTCTTTCTTTCTTTCTTTCTTTCTTTCTTTCTTTCTTTCTCTTTCTTTCTTTCTTTCTTTCTTTCTTTCTTTCTTTCTTTCTTTCTTTCTTTCTTCCTTCCTTCCTTCCTTCCTTCCTTCCTTCCTTCCTTCCTTCCTTCCTTCCTTCCTTCCTTCCTTCCTTTCTTTCTTTCTTTCTTTCTTTCTTTCTTTCTTTCTTTCTTTCTATCTTTCTTTCTTTTTTCCCTCCCTCCCTCCCTCCCTCCCTCCCTCCCTCCCTCCCTTTTTCCTTCCCTCCCTCCGTCTCTCCCATTCATGGTACTTTGAGATATTTGGTACTTGCAATATCTACAAAGTTACTAAGAAATGTCTCCCTAAGTAGAATTTCTTATTTTACAAACAATCTGGTTGTTTCTCACTTTAATTTGAGATCTGGAATATATATTTTCTCCTTTGTATCATTCTGTGTGTCATTATGTGACTTCTGATGACTGCCTGGACAAGTCCCTACAGTTTTCTTGCCAAGTTTGGCAGAAGTGGTTTGCTCTTGCCTTCTTCATCAGGTGAGAGAGAGTGACTGGCCTAAGGAGTCCTAGATGGCTTTGTTCCTAAGGTGAGATTAGAACTCATAGTCTCCCAGTTTCTAGCCACCACATTAACTGTTACATCAAACTGGCTTATATTTAAATATAATTTATATTATATATATAAAAAAGATGCGCTAGAATGGATACTTAGAAATACCCTTCATGGACATGGATTCTATATTGTTTAAGAAATCTGCTGTAGATACCAGGCATTTCCAGATGAAATTCTATTTAAAACTTACAAAAACACTTAGGGTGGTTGGTAACTTTCCTTGGATTCATCTGCAGTGCTCTGTACATTCTCATTTCTCTGTACATTTTGTTCGCTTCAGTTGGTGGGAAATCCCGGGATGTTTGCTTATGTTGGCTATTGTCCTTGTTGATGTCCAAGCTGATTAATCAACCATTGTCCTTGTTCTGATGCACAGGTTTCCCCCCCCCCCCGCCACTCATCACTGCATGTAAGCAAAGGCAATTTCTTGGGCTGATGCCTCCACCTCTCAAAAAGGCCAGGAAAAAAATATATGAAAATTTGCTGGTGGTTGCCTCTCTGTCCCTACTCCAGCGATCTCTATCTTTACTGCAGAGGTATCACAAATCCTTTGAAAGCTAGCAGATAACTGAGAGATATTTGGAAGGGCTGAAGGGAAGCTAAATGTATAGATGAATTTCTTGGGGATGATATCATAGAAGGGCTATGATCTAGTAATCCTGATATCCTCTAGTTAAATTTATTTCTAATATGGTATGAGAAGAGATGGCAAAACCTGGGGGTGAAGTGAAAAGAAGTATCAGCCTAGAATCCCTACATAGCCACAAATGAATTAAGTTCAACCCCTTTTGGGTGCTCTTGATCCTTATATAACAGGTGGTGACCATTACATGGGAAGAATCCCATACAAAGCCATGATTAGCAATAAACCAGTATAATTGAACCTTCATATGCGGACCTGGTCTTTTGCACTTAACAAATATAACTATATTAAACACATTGCAGTTCTAGACTTGATTTTCAGTATTGCTTAAATCTATTTGGTCTTCAAATTTGCAATCTTTCTCTTATTTTTTTTACAGTGAAATATTTTTTAAAAAAATTCTGTCCCATCCTCTTCCTCTAGTATTTGCTCGTTTCAATAATTTTATTACATCGTCTTAATTTCATGACGGTAACACTGTCCTATCCTTCATTATTTGAAATCCTTGTTTCTAGCTAACATTCCATTGTTCTCTTTGTTTAGGGAGCTTGATGGTTTTATTTCATTTGGAAAATTTTTAACCTGTGAGGATCAAGGAAATGAAGTTTTTTTTAAAGTTTGAGTATCAAGAATATTATCATACTCTCTAACGAATTGTTCATAAGTCTTAAAAATGGCATTTCAGAAGTACTTGTTTTTTCTTTGAGAGACAAAGTGTTGAAAATATAGGAATTAAATTAATCCAGACAAAAAGGAAGAAAAGTGCTTCATGTTCAATAGAGCCTATACTGAACAAAAAAAATCCCTGAACAGTGAAAGTCTGAAAAACACTTGCTGCATTTTAATAACTTAGATGAAAGACTTATATTTGCAAATTATAGCTCAGCTTCAAAAGCTTAACATAGGAAGGCACTAAAGAGTTTGCAAGGTCATATTTCCTGGGGAAAGGTGTATTTTAGATAATCACTGTTAAGATTATCCCACAATCTGAGCTTTCAACAAAGCAGGTTGTTACATTATCAATTATCATTACATATTAAACCAAACTGTGAATTATAGGAGTCACAAAATGAACACCTTTGGAATGAATCAGTTAGGAGAATACTACTTTCAACTGGTCAGACAAAATGCACATAACTGTAGTCATCACAATTTTGTGTTGTTCTTGCTTATTTCTTCCTCTGTTCATTAATTTGCTGATCCATTTATGAGGGAAGATCTTCAGTGGTTATTTAAAAAAAATCTCAGTCCATCTTATCAGATGATTATGGTAAAATGTGATCTAGTGTATTCAAGAAAGAAAACCACAAAGCACTATATTATATATATATATATACTCGTCCCAGCTTCTGCCAACCTAGCAGTTCGAAAGCACGTAAAAATGCAAGTAGAAAAATAGGGACCGCTCCGGTGGGAAGGTAACAGCGTTCCATGCGCCTTTGGTGTCTAGTCATGCCGGCCACATGACCACGGAGACGTCCTCGGACAAGCGCTGGCTCTTCGGCTTTGAAACGGAGATGAGCACCGGCCCCTAGAGTCTGAAACGACTAGCACGCGTGTGCGGGGGAACCTTTACCTTTTATGTATGTATGTATGTATGTATGTATGTATATATGTGTGTGTATATATATATATGTGTGTGTGTGTGTGTGTGTGTGTGTATGTATATATATAGCACATAAAAATGCAAGTAGAAAAATAGGAACCACTACGGTGGGAAGGTAACAGCGTTCCATGCGCCTTTGGTGTCTAGTCATGCCAGCCACATGACCACGGAGACATCCTTGGACAAGCGCTGGCTCTTCGGCTTTGAAACAGAGATGAGCACCGGCCCCTAGAGTCGGAAACGACTAGCACGCATGTGCGGGGAACATGTGTGTGTGTGTATATATATATATATATATATATATATATATATATATATATATATATATATGTGTGTGTGTGTGTGTGTGTGTGTGTGTGTGTGTGTGTGTGAAATGTTAACTATTTAGATTACCTTGCTAGGCCCCAAACATGGGGCAAATCTTTATTTCCTGTTTTCAGCCTTATCTCAAAGGCCATCGAACAGGCTGTAGTCACACCGGACAGTTCATATATTTGGGTAAATTACTAACAAAGAATTAAGGGAGACTGAGATGCATTTCTGACTCATTAGTCTTCATCAGTCAGACATACCCTTCTGAGATTCGAACCTGGGCTAATTCTTTGTTAGTAATTTACACAAATATATGAACTGTCCGGTGTGACTACAGCCTGTTCGATGGCCTTTGAGATAAGGCTGAAAACAGGAAATAAAGATTTGCCCCATGTTTGGGGCCTAGCAAGGTAATCTAAATAGTTAACATTTGACACATATCTCTCCCCTTGCAGAAAGCTAACAGAGCGAGAGAGACCCTGTGGCTCAAGAGGTAAAAACACTGCCTAACGTGCAATCAGCCCAGGTTCGAATCTCAGAAGGGTATGTCTGACTGATGAAGACTAATGAGTCAGAAATGCATCTCAGTCTCCCTTAATTCTTTGTTAGTAATTTACACACACACACACACACACACACACACACACACACACACACACATATATATATATATATATATATATATATATATATATATATATATATATATATATATATATGGATCCTTGGTTTTTCGGGTTTTTCCCCGCGTAGAACTAAAGGTGTAGGCGCAACGTTTCGACGGAATCCCATCCGTCATCATCAGGCTTTAGCTTCCTTCTTCTGGGAGAAGCATGCTTCTCCCAGAAGAAGGAAGCTAAAGCCTGATGATGACGGATGGGATTCCGTCGAAACGTTGCGCCTACACCTTTAGTTCTACGCGGGGAAAAACCCGAAAAACCAAGGATCCACATACAGGCACCCGCGAAAACCTCAGAAAACAAATATATATATATATATATATATGTTTCAAATGTTAACTATTTAGATTACCTTGCTAGGCCCCAAACATGGGGCAAATCTTTATTTCCTGTTTTCAGCCTATCTTGAAGGCTATCAAACAGGCAGTAGTCACACCGGACAATTCATATATTTGTGTAAAATTTACTAACAAAGAATTAAAGGGAAACTGAGATGCATTTCTGACTCCTTAGTCGTCTTCAGCCAGCTATACCCTTCTGAGATTCGAACCTGGGCTGATTGCATACAGTATATGTGTGTGTGTGTGTGTTTTCTGAGGTTTTCGTGGGTGTTTGTATGTAGATCTTTGGTCATTTGGGTTTTTTCCCAAGTAGAATTGGAGGTATCAGGGCAACGTTTCGACGAAATCTCATCCGTCATCCTCAGGCTGGTGACTTCAGCTTCATTCTTCTGGGAGAAGTGTGTGATAGTGGCTGTTTTTTCTTCTTTTTTAAACTGCCAGAGGGGGTGTGTTCTGATGGGGTGGAGGTGTGCTGCATAATGTGTAGCTTCTCCTTCCTGTGAACTAGTGCTACACGTTGGCATGAACACCTCAGTGTTAGCATGCAGCCTGTCCCAATTATTCTGTTCTGCAAAACTAGCGGACCGTGAAATTAATTACCTTTTTTGTTCCATCTGTGAATCTATAACCTTTGGTACCTGGCTCAAAGCCAACAAACCTAAGTTTCTTGGCCTTTTTCTGTCCCTTTCGTCTGGTGCCTTTGGGCATATGCACCCAGGCATAACTGCCAAATGTCCTTAGGTGAGCCAATGAAGGTTTCCTTCCATATGACAGGTAATATGGAGTTTCATTTATGACAACACTCCATGCCCTGTTTATCAAATAGCTGGATGTTTTCATGGCTTCCCCCCAGTACAATCTACTCATTCCTGCATCTGCTAGCAGTGAGTCTTTCATGGTTTGCAATATACCATTCCTTCTTTCAGCCACTCCATTTTCTGCTGGCAAATACGGATTTGTACTCTATGGCTTATGCCTAAGTTCCTCAGCCACCTTTGGAAATTGTCAGACATGAACTCTGTTCCCCTGTCTGTTTGCAGCTGGCATAATTTATGGCCACATCTTCACTCTACAAAGCTTACCCATTGCCTGAACTGTTGTAATTTCTCTGTCTTGCTTTTTAACAGATAGCAAAACCCATATCTAGTATAATCATCCACTACGATGAGTGCATACCTAGATCCTTCTACAGAGAGCACCATAGGGCCAATTAAATTAGCATGCACTAACTGCAAAACTCTGTTTGCCTTACTCACAGGATACACCCTGGACTTTGACTCTTTACAAACAGTGCAATCTAAGCAAGTATTGCATTTCTTAATGTTTAGTCCCTGCATCTTTTGCAGCACTCTGAAACTTGCATGACCTAACCTCCTGTGTAGTAAATGTACACAATTATCACGCTTGGGAATGTTTGTAAGTATACGTGCACAACCATTCTAGTACGTGTAAATTATCCTGCTTAACACCTCATGCACAAATCCTACCACCTTTCCTAATGGTGTATTGTCCTTTAGCAAACAATATTTCATAACCCTTATTATGTAAACTTGAAATACTTAACAAATTATGAGCTATGTCTGTACTTACAATACATTGTGCATAAACTTTACCTTCCCCTTTAACAGCAGACCATTGTCCATTATCCAAACTAACAAATGTTTGCTTAGCTGGTCTCAAGGTATAAAACATTTGTGGGTCATTTACAATATGCTGACTTGCCTCACTGTCCAACAACCAAGTGTTTCTAGTGTTCTCAGTCAATGTTGCTGCCAGGGAAAATAATGAACCATACTTTGTTGGCTGCATAGCTCTATGACCTTGTCTTGCTGGTCCTCTGTTTCTCCTCTCAGGGCAGCATCTCTGGAGATGTTCTCTAGAACCACATGTGAAGCAGCGTTTCACTGTGCAAACGTTTTCAGCTACTCTGCTAGCACCTTGGGCTGTGTGTTGTCACCACCCCTTCTCTGCTGCCTCTCCAGCCATTTTTGTTCCTCCTCCAGCAACTGGCCAGTCAAATAACTCATGGCTAAGTCCCTCTCCTGCATAGACTCTAAACTAGTCACTAGAACATCCCATGAATTGTCTAATGAACTGAGCACCACATGCACCTTGTGTGCCTCAGTAAAAGTAATTCCTCTTACTTTTAGCTCTAGGAATGTCTTTCTCATGGACTGCAAATGCATAGACATGCTCTCTCCTGGTCTCAATTGGGCCTTATACAGCTTCCTTGTCAGCATTACTTTGCTGCTTGCAGTCTCTCTAACGTACACACTGCACAAAGCTTCCCAGCACTCTTTAACAGACTGAAGAAGCCTCACATGTATCAGGTGGCTATCCTCCAAATTTGGCATTATGCTGGCCAACGCTTTTTCATTCCTTCTCCACTCCCCATCATCCAGGGATACTGATGGATCAGTAACTATCACCCACAACTCCTCCCTTCACAGGTACATTTCCATCGTCACACACCAGGAGAGGTTGTTTGTCTCATTCAGCTGAGACACTACGAAACCTCCTCCCATTACGCTGACAGAGTCCATTTTGCCTACTTCCTCTAACCACCACTAACCACAAACAAACCATGAAGTACAACCCCTCTGGCCCTGGGGCAAGCTCTCATTGCACAGTCCTATCGCTGACACAGGAGCTGGCACAGCAAACAGTGGTTTGCACCAAATGATGGTTTATCTACAATATCTACAATGTTATACAAGTATCACTAGGAACAATATACATACACGTGCTATGAGCAGAACCCAACAAACAGCAAATATAGCAGGAAAGGGAAAAGAAAAGAAGACATACTAGCAGAGCCTCCCCTTTTTTACACAGGCTCTTAAAGAGGCAACAGCCAAAGAACCTGCTGACTCATTCCCATCATTGCATCAGCTGGTCAGCTCTTAAATCATCACCTTGACAGTCTTCTTATAAATTCTTTAATATCTGAATTTTACAACTCATATCCTGAGTGTTTATAGTAGAGTGAAGTTAGTACTGAAAGTAATTGTGTTGTTTTTATACAATGAACGTTTTTTTAGGGGGGGGGAACATGTGCAAAGGCACACCTGGACTAAGAGTTTGCAAGCAAAAAATAATCTTATAAATAAAATGGTATACCAAGACAAAAAAAACTGTTCACCTTGTTCATAAAAATATTTCTTTTCAATGGTTATAGCACTGTAGAACAATTGGGCCTCTTGTGTAATTTCTTTATGCCAATAATTATTATTCAAGAAACAGTGTATTTCAGAGGAAAGAACCTGTTCAATATATATTCAGTTAGCTTTCAAACAATATCGGTATAATTTATAATCCTTAAAAAAATATTCTAGAAACTAAGCTATACAAATTTCCAGCTGCTCTTAAGAACAATAAACCAGCTTCAAGTATGTAGCTTAAGTGCTGCTAAGCTCTTCATTTCATATGTGTGTGATCTATAATGGTACTAATAAAGAAGAACTGGTAGAAAACTGAAACCAAGAGAGGCAACTCTTTTGTGTTAATTGTCCTAGGAGATAAGCGACAAGGTAAAAACTGAAACAAAATTGTGAACATTGACAATAAACATGTCATAGTTTATGTTTCCTTTTTTTAAGGGCAATCAACAGAAACTAAGCTGAGTAGAATCCTCTCCTAGCCACCCTTGCTCCCCCAACTTTGTCCATGAAAGACATACAAGAAAAAGAAAAGAAAGAAAAGAAAAGAAAAGAAAAGAAGGAAGGAAGGAAGGAAGGAAGGAAGGAAGGAAGGAAGGAAGGAAGGAAGGAAGGAAGGAAGGAAGGAAGGAAGGAAGCGGTGGCAGATGTCCAAGTTAAATTAAGTTAATTTAACTTAACCCTAATCCTTCATAAACAAGAAATCACTTTGATTCAGTACATCATCCTAAATTCAGCATTATAACATACAGGAATGCGTCTGTGTGTATAGTTGTGTAGGTGTGTATTTGTGTAGGTATGTGACTTTCCCCATGAATAAAGATGAGGGGAAGGAAACTTTTCCCTAACTCCTGGGCTTTAAGCATGAAGTAGCAATGGGCAACATGTAATGTTAGAGCATAATATGCTCCAGCCTGCCCCAACCTTGGCCTTCATGCTGCTCCTCTTTCTCCACTATGGGATGAAGAAAGAGAGCTTCAGTTCAGGTTTCCTTGCAAGCTCAGCAGATGAGAAAGAATGACAAAACTGACTGATACAGAGAAAGTCAGAGGAAGAGCAAAGAACAAGATGAGCATGAGGGAGTGAAAGAGAGCAAAAGAAGAAACAAGAGAGCAAGATCAACAGTGGATTATTTGCAATGGATGTTGTAATTTCTTGATTCCTAAGAAGAGTGGGGGCTTCCTAGTAAAACAGGACAGGCAGAAAGCCTGTGTCTTCCTCACCAACTGGATCTGATCTTTGCTGGTCCATTAAACCACAACTTCTTCTGCAGTCTCAGTTCTGCACTACCTTAGGGAGAGCAACTGACCTTTGTGATTCCCACTGGAGGAAATCTACCCAACTGCTTTCTTCAACTTCTCCCATCTTAGAGCTATGAAGATGGCAACACTCAATGGCTTCATATTAAAAGAGTCTAGAGCAGGGCTTTTCAACCAGTGGTACTGGTACCACCTGTGGTACATTGGCACCTGGCAGGTGGTACGTGATCATCCTAGAAAAGTAGTGGGGGAGGGGAATGAGCTGAACCAGTGGCATCACCCCACAAGCCTGAGCGAGAGATGGCTGGAGCTGTAGGGCTGTCAGGGCTCAGTGGAGGCACCAGGATCAGTGCCGGGCTCCAGCTGGAGCTCGGTGCTGATCCTGGCATTTCTGCTGAGTCCAGAAGAAGCGCCAATCAGCTGGAACGTTGCAGCATCTCCAGGGACTTGTGATTTACATTCAGATGCTTGGCACCTGATGCATATTTATGATGGTCACAGTGTCCCAGGGATATGTGAAGTGACCAAAACTTGCTGCAACCACCCAGCAGAGGGGGCGGGAAATAAAAACCAAACATCCCCCCACCCCACCCCCGCTGCCGATCCTCAACAGAAATGATCACAACAATCAAAACCTTGGACAGGAGGAAGAGCGCCACTGGGCAGGCAGGCAGGTGTCTTGCTCGGTTGTGGCTTGGGGGGCAGTTTTTTCAGTGCCATTGTGACTTCAAACAGTCACTAAGTGAACTGTTGTAAGTCGAGGACTACCTGTACTTAATGACTTTTTTTCCTTTGGGGGGGTCATCAAGTTTTTGACACCTTGCTATGTGACTGGTGGTACTCGAATGTTGCCATATCCTAAAAGTGGTACAATGGGTGAAAAGGTTGAAAAGCCCTGGTCTAGAGATTAGTGATCAGTTCAGAGTACCACACAGACTGGGGGGAAAAGCATTATAAACCAGCTGTCTGGTTGTATCCCGAGAAATGAAAAGCAAGGTTATGATACTGAGCTATGACAATGCAATTGCAATCTCGGGGAGGGGGGGTTGGTGTAAAGGTAGTCACAATAAAATGTTTTCTTATCCACTTTTTGAAAAAAGAAATTGTTGTGATCTTACCTCAGTCCTTTTTAGTAATAGAAAATACTGATTAAAATACATTTGAGAATTTCCAAATAATTATGTACAAAGGAACCTAGTCAACTTGAGTTTAAGAATGAGAGTTTTAAGACTCTGCATGATTTCGCATAAAGTTGCTGTCCTTTTTAATCCTTAAGGTTTACATGTATATCAAATCTCTTAATTCAGACTAAGCAAGTATTGGAAAATCAGTTTGTATTAATGAACTACCTGTCATGGCTCCAACAGACAGAGACAAATAAAGCAGAACTCCTAGGCTGGAAAAATCCTCAAAGAACATGTTTATTAGTCAGAAAGTATTGGCACAATCAAAAGTGAAAGCAAGTCTGAAATTCCCACTAAAAAATTCCCAGTTATAAAATATAATGTCCCACCCACAAAACTATGCCATCACTACATTCCCCAATACATGCATTTGGTGGGGTTTCTTTATACAATTCCCAGTCCCTGATCACAGGAGCAGTAGATGACCTTGGTTCCCATGGGACAGAAGATTATTTTGACTAGTGAAGCACCTGGGCAATCCCCCCCTCCCACTGTTCTATGTGGCAACCTAAAATAAAGAGAAAGATGGCTGCAGCCAGGCTCATTGTAGAGTTGACACTACCCTTTGATTAAGAAAAGATAAAATAGAAAAATTATTGGCAAGCTGTACTCTAAGACAACTCTCTCTCTCTCTCTCTCTCTCTCTCTCTCTCTCTCTCTCTCTCTCTCTCTCTCTCTCTCTCTCTCTCTCTCTCTCTCTCTCTCTCTCTCTCTCTCTCTCATATGTGATGTTGAATTAATACAATAATGAATCAGTTAGTAAGAAACCAATGTAGATGCAGTAGGCCCTTTACTTATAACTTAGACAAAAAAGATTAAAAAAACCCAATTGTTTAAATGTATTAAGATTGCCACCTTTTGACCAAATGGGAAAGAAAGGAGTGGAAATGTATTTTAAAAACTGGTTGTATAGTATGGCTGTTATTCTATTTATTTAAGTAGAACTTTGAACAGACACGTACAGATATGCATGCAGCCAGAACAATTAAATCTCAAAAAAGAACAAATACATTCAAATGCTGAACTTCACTAGCCTCATTCAAGGTCTAATTAATATTTCATTGGCATCCTAACACAAACCTATGGAAACACTGTGGAAAATGCATAACCGGACACTCAACAATGGTATCAGCATAACTGTGGATGTTCCATTTCTTTTTACTCTTATTTATTTTTATTTTATTTATTTAATTTAATTTGTATACCGCCCTTCTCCCGAAGGACTCAGGGCGGTGAACAGGGCAATAAATGCCAAAATACAAAAATACAAAAATTAAAAACAGATTAAACCCTAGTGCCCAAATACAATAAATAAATTACTTAAAAACAATAATTAAAACCCAAACCCATCAGACCAGGCTGGCTTGTTCAAACAAATAGGTTTTTAGATCACGTCGGAAGGAGCGAAGGTCGGGAGCCATACGACTATTAACTCGTCAACTACAGTAATAACATTGAAAGACCAGATGGCAAAGCAAGTAGTATGGGGCTAAACCTATGCTGGCAGGGGAACACAGCTCTTTGGAGATGTTTTAATCTGGTATCATGAACATGCATGGGGCACTGTGAAAATCTTTGGTCCACTGGAAACCTTTTCATACCAGTGAATGAAATATAAGGATCCCAGTCAGAAGAGCCAGTCCAAGTTGAATTTGGGAAGGGATGGACATCTGATCAATGATTGGGCATCAGCTGAAAAGCAGATTAAACCTCTAACTCAGACATGTCAAACTCATGACATCACATGATGTTGCATGATGTATCAGAGCTTTTATCCCATTGCCGGCAATGTGGTGGGCGTGGTTTCCTGGTGATGTGTACAGCCTGCAGGCCGGCAGTTTGACACCCCTGCTCTAACTGTTAAAAAGGCTACTTCTACCTAGTGTCTGTGCACCAGACATAATCTGCTTCATAATTCTGCTCCTGAACCATGCAATCCAGAGGTCCCCAATCTTTTGGGCACCAGGGAACGGTTACGTGGAGAGAGATTTTTCCTCGGACTGGAGAGGGCATGGTTTTGTGTGCTGCCCGTATCTGCAGATGGGACTTTGCTTGTCTGTGTGGACCAGTTTCTGGCATGCCAGGGCCCAGAACTGGTCCATGGACCAGGGTTTGGGGACCCCTGGTATAATCTCATGTCATTGGTTCTTTGCTGCAAGTCAGAACAATTGCTTGATCAGTTGTAGTGTCTGAAACTGCAGAAAAGTTGTTTTCCCATGCAGCCCTGCAGTTCTACAGAGCTCCGGGGCTCTTTTTATTCTCCCATAGGCATTCATTCCAGTTTTTTCCAGCTGCCAACTACTTTCTCTCTCTGTCTAGCAATACCTACAGCACCTACAGTAATAGTTTCAGTGCTCTGAGGTTGGCGAAAATAAATACAATCATGGATCAGTTCAAAATTGCCTTTAAAGTATTGGAAAACTGAAACAGGGATGATTTGGAAGTGATGCAGACTGCGATGCTAATATGTTTTAGTCAGAGAGCTAATATGATTGTTAGCATTGTTCAGGTGATTATCCAAATTATTCTGGTGCAGACTCCTCCTGTAGTCTGAAACAATAACAAAAAACCCCCACCCACCACTGATTTTGATTTGATGTAATTTACTCTCACATAACTTGATACGGCTGACTTGATAGGGCTGACAAAATAAATGTATCCCGGCAGTCATAATATCTAATCTACCATTTTTTAAAAGAGAAAAGCTTCTTTTCTAAGCTGTCTCTCAATAAGATTGATGCACAATTTAAACATCTGTGTTTTCCAGCAGAAAACAAGAATTGAGCTTCACATCACTTGTGAGATTCCCTGGGTACCGACAACTTCCAGTGGGGGAAAGAAGTGGATGTCTTATTGTTAGGAATTTGCCTTTCTACTTCTCTTTTTAAAAAATGTAGAAAGCCTCTTTATTTTTAATAATTCAGATGCCATAAAAGAAGATCTGCTCTTGCAGCAGGAGAAGGATTTGGGAAAAGTGTTAGCACAAATGTCTTGCACATTAGCATGCCATCAAAGGGACTAAGGGAGGACCACAGCAATTTCTTTGAAGGTGTCCATACAAACCTATGGAGAAACAGATGACATTCTTGAATCCCCAATGAAGTCATTATGATCAGTGATACTCTAATGAATACCAAATATACCCATAATGAGAGGACCTTAAGCATTATTTTAATCAATTATGTCACAATAGTGTGGGAGTATATCAACAGCACTTATAATCTGGATGCTCTAGTTGGAAACTATAAATGTCTAATTAACATACTTCGTTGTTTCGACTCCTGTCACTGCAAAAGCAAGGAAATTACAATAGTTTCAGGATGCTTTCCCAAGACAGGATGAAAAGGCCTGCTAGGATCTTTTGTAGGGTTTAAATTGGTCTGATGATGTTTTGAATGGTAAGAATCCAGCTGAGCAGTGCATTGAGGAGGGCCTGCATTCTACTAGTGTTCCAATATTTGATGGGTTGCCATAAAGAAGAGAGGGGTCAAGCTATTCTCCAAAGCACTTGAAGGCCTGATGGAAAGTAGTCAAGAAGAGAGCCAACCTAGAACTAAGGACAGTGAGAACAATTAGCCAGTGGAACAGCTTTCCTCTAGACATTGTGGATGCTCCATCAATGGAGGTTTTTAAGAAGAGATCGGACAGCCGTTTGTCTAAAACGATACAGGATCTCCTGCTTGAACAAGGGGTTGGACTAAATGTCGTCCAAGATCCCTTCCAACTCTGTTTTTCTATTACTATTCTGTTATTCTGTAGCTTAACTTAGAGATGGTGGCAGATAATCAGGAAGGGCAGCAGAGAATGGGGCAGGAGCAATCATGCCTGCCAATAGTAGACTTCATACCACTGAAAGTCAGGGTGTCTGTAGGGAGCTATCAAAAAAGTCAAGATGATGGCCAGGACCATATGCTCATGACCACCATTTTAATGTTTTGAGGTCTGTTGAGGATGCCAGAGTTTCAAATGTCCACAAATCATTGATCTTCACATGCTAGGATCTCTGCTTTGCAAGCTATTTTAAGAAGAGCAAAAATAGTAGCAGGAGGAAAAAAAGATGTACAAATGTCACTAAGAAAGTAGAATTGAGCTACAGTTATCTGGATCCTCTTCTGTTTATTTCCATGGGCACAACAGAACTGGGTAATGAAGTCCAATATATTCATCCCTTCAAATATAGCCACTATCCTTCAGGATTAAAATCATTTTTCAAGACTCTGTAAACCACTTAGAGAGGATGGTAAAACACTGTGAAGTGGTGTATAAGTCTAAGTGCTATTGCTAAGTGACATGACAGCAATCTTCCAATACTTGAAGGGCTGCCACAAGGAAGAGGGGGGCAACTTATTTACCAAAGCATCTGTAGGCAGAACAAGAAGGAGAGAAGCAAGAAGAGAAGCAACCTAGAACTAAGGAGAAAATTCCCAACAGTGATAATATTTAACCAGTGGAACAAATTGCCTTCAGAAATTGTGGGTGCCACAACACTGGAGGCTTTTGAGAAGATACTGGACAGCTATCTATCAGTATACATCTCCTGTAAGAACAGGGAGTTGGACTAGTGACCTTGAAGTTCCCTTCCAACTCTTTTACTGTTACTGTTAAATATTTCACATGCCTGTGGTTTGGAATTGTACAATTACTAACCTAGCACTATTGTGTTGGTTCTGTTTCTGTTTCAAGAAACTGTACTATTGTCAGAAGTATAGTTAAATGTGTGGCCTTTAAGAGGAGTTGCGTATATCCTCTACTCCTTCAGCTCTGCAATAATGCTGTTAAAGCAGCACAGTTCAAAACTTCATCCTGTGGCTCAGTTTTACCATAGAAAAAAAATCAACAATCAAAGCAAATCTATACTTAAAATTCTTGGACTGAGTAACTAAATGAGAGGACAAGACAGTTGCATGTTAACTCTAGGATTGAGGTTAGAGATTGTTGTTGTTGTTGTTAGCTGCAAAGTCAAGTCCGACCCATCGCGACCCTATGGACAACGTTCCTCCAGGCCTTCCTGTGCTCTATCATCTGCTGGAGTCCATTTAAGCTCACACCTACTACTTCAGTGACTCCATCCAGCCACCTCATTCTCTGTCGCCCCTTTCTTCTCTTGCCCTCAATCTTTCCCAGCATTAGGCTCTTCTCCAGTGAGTCCTTCCTTCTCATTAGGTGGCCTAAGTATTTGAGTTTTAGCTTTAGGATGTGGCCTTCTAAAGAGCAGTCAGGGTTGATCTCCTCTAGGACTGACCGGTTTGATCACCTTGCAGTCCAAGGGACTCGCAGGAGTCTTCTCCAGCACCATAGTTCAAAGGCCTCAATTCTTTGGCGCTTGGTTAGAGATTAAGTTTATTTATACTTCACACTGAATTAGAATAGAATAGAATAGAATAGAATAGAATAGAATAGAATAGAATAGAATAGAGTAGAGTAGAGTAGAGTAGAGTAGAGTAGAGTAGAGTAGAGTAGAGTAGAGTAGAATAGAATAGAATAGAATAGAATAGAATGGAATGGAATGGAATGGAATGGAATGGAATGGAATGGAATGGAATGGAATGGAATGGAATGGAATGGAATGGAATGGAATAGAATAGAATAGAATAGGAATGGAATGGAATGGAATAGAACAGAAGAGAATTCTTTATTGGCCAAGCGTGATTGGACACACAAGGAATTTGTCCCCAGTGCATAAGTTCACAGTGTACATATAAACAACAAATAATAGGTCATAGGTCATAATCATAGTTACAATCCAAAAAGCATTTCTTTTTTAAAAAAATAATCAGACTGCAATTAGACATTCTGTGATCTACAATTACAAATGTATTGACCTATAGCTTCTATCATTCTCAATCTATGTAATCATGCTAGTTTAGGATTATGGGAACTGTGATCAATACAACTGGAGAAGGCCAGATTTAAAAGGCTGCTTTAAATCTTGAATATCCCAGGATAAATATTAAAGCTCTGTTAGGTCTATTTATTCCATAAAATTGCAAGTAGTTTTCCCTAGGCTGTTTTTTGGGGAAAAATCCTAACTCCAGGATTATTTTCAGTGTAAGTAATAAATAATATTTCTTACATGGTCAGATAGAAAATATAGCTCCCATAAGCCTTGCTTAAAGAAAGTTACTTTGCTAGAACTGGCTCTTGTATGGTTCTGTCTGTGGTGATTATATGCAATTATTTTTAACAATTTCTTACCAAATCCCATAAGGTAGTGATTAAAACTTGAAAGCTTTTAAAAGGCAAAAAAAGGAGAAAGAAAATATTAAAAAGTTTAATCAAGTGCTTTGAGCTCTGACTGCTTCATTTCTTCCCCCGAGTCTGTGTCTTCTCAAATTCCATAAGAAAACAACCAAATCCTATTTTTAAATAAATAAATAAATAAAATGGCATATTTCTAATATTTGTTGCCTTCATCCAAACTCAGAGGATTCTGAACACATGTTGCAATAGCATTCTGTCTTTGTGATGTACAAAAAGCTTTCCCCAAAGTGCTACTCCTGGACTTCAATTCCATCATTCCTACACAGGATTGGGAAATAAAAAAAATCCTGTCCAAGGCATTTAGAAGACAC